>NW_025576206.1:0-72500 GCF_905147105.1 Pieris brassicae
CTTCTACATACAGTTATTCGTTTCATAACGATTAACTAAATCATGGAGTTACACTCCGAGAGCATAGCCAGACGCAGGCACTCTCTTCTACATACAGTTATTCGTTTCATAACGATTAACTAAATCATGGGAGTTACACTCCGAGAGCATAGCCAGACGCAGGCACTCTCTTCTACATACAGTTAGTTATTCGTTTCATAACGATTAACTAAATCATGGGAGTTACACTCCGAGAGCATAGCCAGACGCAGGCACTCTCTTCAACATACAGTTATTCGTTTCATAACGATTAACTAAATCATGGGAGTTACACTCCGAGAGCATAGCCAGACGCAGGCACTCTCTTCAACATACAGTTATTCGTTTCATAACGATTAACTAAATCATGGGAGTTACACTCCGAGAGCATAGCCAGACGCAGGCACTCTCTTCTACATACAGTTATTCGTTTCATAACGATTAACTAAATCATGGGAGTTACACTCCGAGAGCATAGCCAGACGCAGGCACTCTCTTCAACATACAGTTATTCGTTTCATAACGATTAACTAAATCATGGGAGTTACACTCCGAGAGCATAGCCAGACGCAGGCACTCTCTTCAACATACAGTTATTCGTTTCATAACGATTAACTAAATCATGGGAGTTACACTCCGAAAGTATAGCCAGACGCAGGCACTCTCTTCAACATACAGTTATTCGTTTCATAACGATTAACTAAATCATGGGAGTTACACTCCGAGAGTATAGCCAGACGCAGGCACTCTCTTCTACATACAGTTATTCGTTTCATAACGATTAACTAAATCATGGGAGTTACACTCCGAGAGCATAGCCAGACGCAGGCACTCTCTCAACATACAGTTATTCGTTTCATAACGATTAACTAAATCATGGGAGTTACACTCCGAGAGTATAGCCAGACGCAGGCACTCTCTTCAACATACAGTTATTCGTTTCATAACGATTAACTAAATCATGGGAGTTACACTCCGAGAGCATAGCCAGACGCAGGCACTCTCTTCTACATACAGTTATTCGTTTCATAACGATTAACTAAATCATGGGAGTTACACTCCGAGAGCATAGCCAGACGCAGGCACTCTCTTCTACATACAGTTATTCGTTTCATAACGATTAACTAAATCATGGGAGTTACACTCCGAGAGCATAGCCAGACGCAGGCACTCTCTTCTACATACAGTTATTCGTTTCATAACGATTAACTAAATCATGGGAGTTACACTCCGAGAGCATAGCCAGACGCAGGCACTCTCTTCTACATACAGTTATTCGTTTCATAACGATTAACTAAATCATGGGAGTTACACTCCGAGAGCATAGCCAGACGCAGGCACTCTCTTCTACATACAGTTAGTTATTCGTTTCATAACGATTAACTAAATCATGGGAGTTACACTCCGAGAGCATAGCCAGACGCAGGCACTCTCTTCAACATACAGTTATTCGTTTCATAACGATTAACTAAATCATGGGAGTTACACTCCGAGAGCATAGCCAGACGCAGGCACTCTCTTCAACATACAGTTATTCGTTTCATAACGATTAACTAAATCATGGGAGTTACACTCCGAGAGCATAGCCAGACGCAGGCACTCTCTTCTACATACAGTTATTCGTTTCATAACGATTAACTAAATCATGGGAGTTACACTCCGAGAGCATAGCCAGACGCAGGCACTCTCTTCAACATACAGTTATTCGTTTCATAACGATTAACTAAATCATGGGAGTTACACTCCGAGAGCATAGCCAGACGCAGGCACTCTCTTCAACATACAGTTATTCGTTTCATAACGATTAACTAAATCATGGGAGTTACACTCCGAGAGTATAGCCAGACGCAGGCACTCTCTTCAACATACAGTTATTCGTTTCATAACGATTAACTAAATCATGGGAGTTACACTCCGAGAGCATAGCCAGACGCAGGCACTCTCTTCTACATACAGTTAGTTATTCGTTTCATAACGATTAACTAAATCATGGGAGTTACACTCCGAGAGCATAGCCAGACGCAGGCACTCTCTTCAACATACAGTTATTCGTTTCATAACGATTAACTAAATCATGGGAGTTACACTCCGAGAGCATAGCCAGACGCAGGCACTCTCTTCAACATACAGTTATTCGTTTCATAACGATTAACTAAATCATGGGAGTTACACTCCGAGAGCATAGCCAGACGCAGGCACTCTCTTCTACATACAGTTATTCGTTTCATAACGATTAACTAAATCATGGGAGTTACACTCCGAGAGCATAGCCAGACGCAGGCACTCTCTTCTACATACAGTTATTCGTTTCATAACGATTAACTAAATCATGGGAGTTACACTCCGAGAGCATAGCCAGACGCAGGCACTCTCTTCAACATACAGTTATTCGTTTCATAACGATTAACTAAATCATGGGAGTTACACTCCGAAAGTATAGCCAGACGCAGGCACTCTCTTCAACATACAGTTATTCGTTTCATAACGATTAACTAAATCATGGGAGTTACACTCCGAGAGTATAGCCAGACGCAGGCACTCTCTTCAACATACAGTTATTCGTTTCATAACGATTAACTAAATCATGGGAGTTACACTCCGAGAGCATAGCCAGACGTAGGCACTCTCTTCAACATACAGTTATTCGTTTCATAACGATTAACTAAATCATGGGAGTTACACTCCGAGAGCATAGCCAGACGCAGGCACTCTCTTCAACATACAGTTATTCGTTTCATAACGATTAACTAAATCATGGGAGTTACACTCCGAGAGCATAGCCAGACGCAGGCACTCTCTTCTACATACAGTTATTCGTTTCATAACGATTAACTAAATCATGGGAGTTACACTCCGAGAGCATAGCCAGACGCAGGCACTCTCTTCAACATACAGTTATTCGTTTCATAACGATTAACTAAATCATGGGAGTTACACTCCGAGAGCATAGCCAGACGCAGGCACTCTCTTCAACATACAGTTATTCGTTTCATAACGATTAACTAAATCATGGGAGTTACACTCCGAGAGTATAGCCAGACGCAGGCACTCTCTTCAACATACAGTTATTCGTTTCATAACGATTAACTAAATCATGGGAGTTACACTCCGAGAGCATAGCCAGACGCAGGCACTCTCTTCAACATACAGTTATTCGTTTCATAACGATTAACTAAATCATGGGAGTTACACTCCGAGAGCATAGCCAGACGCAGGCACTCTCTTCAACATACAGTTATTCGTTTCATAACGATTAACTAAATCATGGGAGTTACACTCCGAGAGCATAGCCAGACGCAGGCACTCTCTTCTACATACAGTTATTCGTTTCATAACGATTAACTAAATCATGGGAGTTACACTCCGAGAGCATAGCCAGACGCAGGCACTCTCTTCTACATACAGTTATTCGTTTCATAACGATTAACTAAATCATGGGAGTTACACTCCGAGAGCATAGCCAGACGCAGGCACTCTCTTCTACATACAGTTATTCGTTTCATAACGATTAACTAAATCATGGGAGTTACACTCCGAGAGCATAGCCAGACGCAGGCACTCTCTTCTACATACAGTTAGTTATTCGTTTCATAACGATTAACTAAATCATGGGAGTTACACTCCGAGAGCATAGCCAGACGCAGGCACTCTCTTCAACATACAGTTATTCGTTTCATAACGATTAACTAAATCATGGGAGTTACACTCCGAGAGCATAGCCAGACGCAGGCACTCTCTTCAACATACAGTTATTCGTTTCATAACGATTAACTAAATCATGGGAGTTACACTCCGAGAGCATAGCCAGACGCAGGCACTCTCTTCAACATACAGTTATTCGTTTCATAACGATTAACTAAATCATGGGAGTTACACTCCGAGAGCATAGCCAGACGCAGGCACTCTCTTCTACATACAGTTATTCGTTTCATAACGATTAACTAAATCATGGGAGTTACACTCCGAGAGCATAGCCAGACGCAGGCACTCTCTTCTACATACAGTTATTCGTTTCATAACGATTAACTAAATCATGGGAGTTACACTCCGAGAGTATAGCCAGACGCAGGCACTCTCTTCAACATACAGTTATTCGTTTCATAACGATTAACTAAATCATGGGAGTTACACTCCGAGAGCATAGCCAGACGCAGGCACTCTCTTCTACATACAGTTATTCGTTTCATAACGATTAACTAAATCACGGGAGTTACACTCCGAGAGCATAGCCAGACGCAGGCACTCTCTTCTACATACAGTTATTCGTTTCATAACGATTAACTAAATCATGGGAGTTACACTCCGAGAGCATAGCCAGACGCAGGCACTCTCTTCTACATACAGTTATTCGTTTCATAACGATTAACTAAATCATGGGAGTTACACTCCGAGAGCATAGCCAGACGCAGGCACTCTCTTCAACATACAGTTATTCGTTTCATAACGATTAACTAAATCATGGGAGTTACACTCCGAGAGCATAGCCAGACGCAGGCACTCTCTTCAACATACAGTTATTCGTTTCATAACGATTAACTAAATCATGGGAGTTACACTCCGAGAGTATAGCCAGACGCAGGCACTCTCTTCAACATACAGTTATTCGTTTCATAACGATTAACTAAATCATGGGAGTTACACTCCGAGAGCATAGCCAGACGTAGGCACTCTCTTCAACATACAGTTATTCGTTTCATAACGATTAACTAAATCATGGGAGTTACACTCCGAGAGCATAGCCAGACGCAGGCACTCTCTTCAACATACAGTTATTCGTTTCATAACGATTAACTAAATCATGGGAGTTACACTCCGAGAGCATAGCCAGACGCAGGCACTCTCTTCTACATACAGTTATTCGTTTCATAACGATTAACTAAATCATGGGAGTTACACTCCGAGAGCATAGCCAGACGCAGGCACTCTCTTCAACATACAGTTATTCGTTTCATAACGATTAACTAAATCATGGGAGTTACACTCCGAGAGCATAGCCAGACGCAGGCACTCTCTTCAACATACAGTTATTCGTTTCATAACGATTAACTAAATCATGGGAGTTACACTCCGAGAGTATAGCCAGACGCAGGCACTCTCTTCAACATACAGTTATTCGTTTCATAACGATTAACTAAATCATGGGAGTTACACTCCGAGAGCATAGCCAGACGCAGGCACTCTCTTCAACATACAGTTATTCGTTTCATAACGATTAACTAAATCATGGGAGTTACACTCCGAGAGCATAGCCAGACGCAGGCACTCTCTTCAACATACAGTTATTCGTTTCATAACGATTAACTAAATCATGGGAGTTACACTCCGAGAGCATAGCCAGACGCAGGCACTCTCTTCTACATACAGTTATTCGTTTCATAACGATTAACTAAATCATGGGAGTTACACTCCGAGAGCATAGCCAGACGCAGGCACTCTCTTCTACATACAGTTATTCGTTTCATAACGATTAACTAAATCATGGGAGTTACACTCCGAGAGCATAGCCAGACGCAGGCACTCTCTTCTACATACAGTTATTCGTTTCATAACGATTAACTAAATCATGGGAGTTACACTCCGAGAGCATAGCCAGACGCAGGCACTCTCTTCTACATACAGTTAGTTATTCGTTTCATAACGATTAACTAAATCATGGGAGTTACACTCCGAGAGCATAGCCAGACGCAGGCACTCTCTTCAACATACAGTTATTCGTTTCATAACGATTAACTAAATCATGGGAGTTACACTCCGAGAGCATAGCCAGACGCAGGCACTCTCTTCAACATACAGTTATTCGTTTCATAACGATTAACTAAATCATGGGAGTTACACTCCGAGAGCATAGCCAGACGCAGGCACTCTCTTCAACATACAGTTATTCGTTTCATAACGATTAACTAAATCATGGGAGTTACACTCCGAGAGCATAGCCAGACGCAGGCACTCTCTTCTACATACAGTTATTCGTTTCATAACGATTAACTAAATCATGGGAGTTACACTCCGAGAGCATAGCCAGACGCAGGCACTCTCTTCTACATACAGTTATTCGTTTCATAACGATTAACTAAATCATGGGAGTTACACTCCGAGAGTATAGCCAGACGCAGGCACTCTCTTCAACATACAGTTATTCGTTTCATAACGATTAACTAAATCATGGGAGTTACACTCCGAGAGCATAGCCAGACGCAGGCACTCTCTTCTACATACAGTTATTCGTTTCATAACGATTAACTAAATCACGGGAGTTACACTCCGAGAGCATAGCCAGACGCAGGCACTCTCTTCTACATACAGTTATTCGTTTCATAACGATTAACTAAATCATGGGAGTTACACTCCGAGAGCATAGCCAGACGCAGGCACTCTCTTCTACATACAGTTATTCGTTTCATAACGATTAACTAAATCATGGGAGTTACACTCCGAGAGCATAGCCAGACGCAGGCACTCTCTTCTACATACAGTTATTCGTTTCATAACGATTAACTAAATCATGGGAGTTACACTCCGAGAGCATAGCCAGACGCAGGCACTCTCTTCTACATACAGTTATTCGTTTCATAACGATTAACTAAATCATGGGAGTTACACTCCGAGAGCATAGCCAGACGCAGGCACTCTCTTCTACATACAGTTATTCGTTTCATAACGATTAACTAAATCATGGGAGTTACACTCCGAGAGCATAGCCAGACGCAGGCACTCTCTTCTACATACAGTTATTCGTTTCATAACGATTAACTAAATCATGGGAGTTACACTCCGAGAGCATAGCCAGACGCAGGCACTCTCTTCAACATACAGTTATTCGTTTCATAACGATTAACTAAATCATGGGAGTTACACTCCGAGAGTATAGCCAGACGCAGGCACTCTCTTCAACATACAGTTATTCGTTTCATAACGATTAACTAAATCATGGGAGTTACACTCCGAGAGCATAGCCAGACGCAGGCACTCTCTTCTACATACAGTTATTCGTTTCATAACGATTAACTAAATCATGGGAGTTACACTCCGAGAGCATAGCCAGACGCAGGCACTCTCTTCTACATACAGTTATTCGTTTCATAACGATTAACTAAATCATGGGAGTTACACTCCGAGAGCATAGCCAGACGCAGGCACTCTCTTCTACAAACAGTTATTCGTTTCATAACGATTAACTAAATCATGGGAGTTACACTCCGAGAGCATAGCCAGACGCAGGCACTCTCTTCTACATACAGTTATTCGTTTCATAACGATTAACTAAATCATGGGAGTTACACTCCGAGAGCATAGCCAGACGCAGGCACTCTCTTCTACATACAGTTAGTTATTCGTTTCATAACGATTAACTAAATCATGGGAGTTACACTCCGAGAGCATAGCCAGACGCAGGCACTCTCTTCAACATACAGTTATTCGTTTCATAACGATTAACTAAATCATGGGAGTTACACTCCGAGAGCATAGCCAGACGCAGGCACTCTCTTCAACATACAGTTATTCGTTTCATAACGATTAACTAAATCATGGGAGTTACACTCCGAGAGCATAGCCAGACGCAGGCACTCTCTTCTACATACAGTTATTCGTTTCATAACGATTAACTAAATCATGGGAGTTACACTCCGAGAGCATAGCCAGACGCAGGCACTCTCTTCAACATACAGTTATTCGTTTCATAACGATTAACTAAATCATGGGAGTTACACTCCGAGAGCATAGCCAGACGCAGGCACTATCTTCAACATACAGTTATTCGTTTCATAACGATTAACTAAATCATGGGAGTTACACTCCGAGAGTATAGCCAGACGCAGGCACTCTCTTCAACATACAGTTATTCGTTTCATAACGATTAACTAAATCATGGGAGTTACAATCCGAGAGCATAGCCAGACGTAGGCACTCTCTTCAACATACAGTTATTCGTTTCATAACGATTAACTAAATCATGGGAGTTACACTCCGAGAGCATAGCCAGACGCAGGCACTCTCTTCAACATACAGTTATTCGTTTCATAACGATTAACTAAATCATGGGAGTTACACTCCGAGAGCATAGCCAGACGCAGGCACTCTCTTCTACATACAGTTATTCGTTTCATAACGATTAACTAAATCATGGGAGTTACACTCCGAGAGCATAGCCAGACGCAGGCACTCTCTTCAACATACAGTTATTCGTTTCATAACGATTAACTAAATCATGGGAGTTACACTCCGAGAGCATAGCCAGACGTAGGCACTCTCTTCAACATACAGTTATTCGTTTCATAACGATTAACTAAATCATGGGAGTTACACTCCGAGAGCATAGCCAGACGCAGGCACTCTCTTCAACATACAGTTATTCGTTTCATAACGATTAACTAAATCATGGGAGTTACACTCCGAGAGCATAGCCAGACGCAGGCACTCTCTTCAACATACAGTTATTCGTTTCATAACGATTAACTAAATCATGGGAGTTACACTCCGAGAGCATAGCCAGACGCAGGCACTCTCTTCAACATACAGTTATTCGTTTCATAACGATTAACTAAATCATGGGAGTTACACTCCGAGAGCATAGCCAGACGCAGGCACTCTCTTCTACATACAGTTATTCGTTTCATAACGATTAACTAAATCATGGGAGTTACACTCCGAGAGCATAGCCAGACGCAGGCACTCTCTTCAACATACAGTTATTCGTTTCATAACGATTAACTAAATCATGGGAGTTACACTCCGAGAGCATAGCCAGACGCAGGCAATCTCTTCAACATACAGTTATTCGTTTCATAACGATTAACTAAATCATGGGAGTTACACTCCGAGAGTATAGCCAGACGCAGGCACTCTCTTCAACATACAGTTATTCGTTTCATAACGATTAACTAAATCATGGGAGTTACACTCCGAGAGCATAGCCAGACGCAGGCACTCTCTTCAACATACAGTTATTCGTTTCATAACGATTAACTAAATCATGGGAGTTACACTCCGAGAGCATAGCCAGACGCAGGCACTCTCTTCTACATACAGTTATTCGTTTCATAACGATTAACTAAATCATGGGAGTTACACTCCGAGAGCATAGCCAGACGCAGGCACTCTCTTCAACATACAGTTATTCGTTTCATAACGATTAACTAAATCATGGGAGTTACACTCCGAGAGCATAGCCAGACGCAGGCACTCTCTTCAACATACAGTTATTCGTTTCATAACGATTAACTAAATCATGGGAGTTACACTCCGAGAGCATAGCCAGACGCAGGCACTCTCTTCTACATACAGTTATTCGTTTCATAACGATTAACTAAATCATGGGAGTTACACTCCGAGAGCATAGCCAGACGCAGGCACTCTCTTCTACATACAGTTATTCGTTTCATAACGATTAACTAAATCATGGGAGTTACACTCCGAGAGCATAGCCAGACGCAGGCACTCTCTTCTACATACAGTTATTCGTTTCATAACGATTAACTAAATCATGGGAGTTACACTCCGAGAGCATAGCCAGACGCAGGCACTCTCTTCTACATACAGTTAGTTATTCGTTTCATAACGATTAACTAAATCATGGGAGTTACACTCCGAGAGCATAGCCAGACGCAGGCACTCTCTTCAACATACAGTTATTCGTTTCATAACGATTAACTAAATCATGGGAGTTACACTCCGAGAGCATAGCCAGACGCAGGCACTCTCTTCAACATACAGTTATTCGTTTCATAACGATTAACTAAATCATGGGAGTTACACTCCGAGAGCATAGCCAGACGCAGGCACTCTCTTCTACATACAGTTATTCGTTTCATAACGATTAACTAAATCATGGGAGTTACACTCCGAGAGCATAGCCAGACGCAGGCACTCTCTTCAACATACAGTTATTCGTTTCATAACGATTAACTAAATCATGGGAGTTACACTCCGAGAGCATAGCCAGACGCAGGCACTCTCTTCAACATACAGTTATTCGTTTCATAACGATTAACTAAATCATGGGAGTTACACTCCGAGAGTATAGCCAGACGCAGGCACTCTCTTCAACATACAGTTATTCGTTTCATAACGATTAACTAAATCATGGGAGTTACACTCCGAGAGCATAGCCAGACGCAGGCACTCTCTTCAACATACAGTTATTCGTTTCATAACGATTAACTAAATCATGGGAGTTACACTCCGAGAGCATAGCCAGACGCAGGCACTCTCTTCAACATACAGTTATTCGTTTCATAACGATTAACTAAATCATGGGAGTTACACTCCGAGAGCATAGCCAGACGCAGGCACTCTCTTCTACATACAGTTATTCGTTTCATAACGATTAACTAAATCATGGGAGTTACACTCCGAGAGCATAGCCAGACGCAGGCACTCTCTTCTACATACAGTTATTCGTTTCATAACGATTAACTAAATCATGGGAGTTACACTCCGAGAGCATAGCCAGACGCAGGCACTCTCTTCTACATACAGTTATTCGTTTCATAACGATTAACTAAATCATGGGAGTTACACTCCGAGAGCATAGCCAGACGCAGGCACTCTCTTCTACATACAGTTATTCGTTTCATAACGATTAACTAAATCATGGGAGTTACACTCCGAGAGCATAGCCAGGCGCAGGCACTCTCTTCTACATACAGTTATTCGTTTCATAACGATTAACTAAATCATGGGAGTTACACTCCGAGAGCATAGCCAGACGCAGGCACTCTCTTCTACATACAGTTATTCGTTTCATAACGATTAACTAAATCATGGGAGTTACACTCCGAGAGCATAGCCAGACGCAGGCACTCTCTTCTACATACAGTTATTCGTTTCATAACGATTAACTAAATCATGGGAGTTACACTCCGAGAGCATAGCCAGACGCAGGCACTCTCTTCTACATACAGTTATTCGTTTCATAACGATTAACTAAATCATGGGAGTTACACTCCGAGAGCATAGCCAGACGCAGGCACTCTCTTCAACATACAGTTATTCGTTTCATAACGATTAACTAAATCATGGGAGTTACACTCCGAGAGCATAGCCAGACGCAGGCACTCTCTTCAACATACAGTTATTCGTTTCATAACGATTAACTTAATCATGGGAGTTACACTCCGAGAGCATAGCCAGACGCAGGCACTCTCTTCAACATACAGTTATTCGTTTCATAACGATTAACTAAATCATGGGAGTTACACTCCGAGAGCATAGCCAGACGCAGGCACTCTCTTCAACATACAGTTATTCGTTTCATAACGATTAACTAAATCATGGGAGTTACACTCCGAGAGCATAGCCAGACGCAGGCACTCTCTTCAACATACAGTTATTCGTTTCATAACGATTAACTAAATCATGGGAGTTACACTCCGAGAGCATAGCCAGACGCAGGCACTCTCTTCAACATACAGTTATTCGTTTCATAACGATTAACTAAATCATGGGAGTTACACTCCGAGAGCATAGCCAGACGCAGGCACTCTCTTCAACATACAGTTATTCGTTTCATAACGATTAACTAAATCATGGGAGTTACACTCCGAGAGCATAGCCAGACGCAGGCACTCTCTTCAACATACAGTTATTCGTTTCATAACGATTAACTAAATCATGGGAGTTACACTCCGAGAGCATAGCCAGACGCAGGCACTCTCTTCAACATACAGTTATTCGTTTCATAACGATTAACTAAATCATGGTAGTTACACTCCGAGAGCATAGCCAGACGCAGGCACTCTCTTCTACATACAGTTATTCGTTTCATAACGATTAACTAAATCATGGGAGTTACACTCCGAGAGCATAGCCAGACGCAGGCACTCTCTTCTACATACAGTTATTCGTTTCATAACGATTAACTAAATCATGGGAGTTACACTCCGAGAGCATAGCCAGACGCAGGCACTCTCTTCAACATACAGTTATTCGTTTCATAACGATTAACTAAATCATGGGAGTTACACTCCGAGAGCATAGCCAGACGCAGGCACTCTCTTCTACATACAGTTATTCGTTTCATAACGATTAACTAAATCATGGGAGTTACACTCCGAGAGCATAGCCAGACGCAGGCACTCTCTTCAACATACAGTTATTCGTTTCATAACGATTAACTAAATCATGGGAGTTACACTCCGAGAGCATAGCCAGACGCAGGCACTCTCTTCAACATACAGTTATTCGTTTCATAACGATTAACTAAATCATGGGAGTTACACTCCGAGAGCATAGCCAGACGCAGGCACTCTCTTCAACATACAGTTATTCGTTTCATAACGATTAACTAAATCATGGGAGTTACACTCCGAGAGCATAGCCAGACGCAGGCACTCTCTTCTACATACAGTTATTCGTTTCATAACGATTAACTAAATCATGGGAGTTACACTCCGAGAGCATAGCCAGACGCAGGCACTCTCTTCAACATACAGTTATTCGTTTCATAACGATTAACTAAATCATGGGAGTTACACTCCGAGAGCATAGCCAGACGCAGGCACTCTCTTCAACATACAGTTATTCGTTTCATAACGATTAACTAAATCATGGGAGTTACACTCCGAGAGCATAGCCAGACGCAGGCACTCTCTTCTACATACAGTTATTCGTTTCATAACGATTAACTAAATCATGGGAGTTACACTCCGAGAGCATAGCCAGACGCAGGCACTCTCTTCAACATACAGTTATTCGTTTCATAACGATTAACTAAATCATGGGAGTTACACTCCGAGAGCATAGCCAGACGCAGGCACTCTCTTCAACATACAGTTATTCGTTTCATAACGATTAACTAAATCATGGGAGTTACACTCCGAGAGCATAGCCAGACGCAGGCACTCTCTTCAACATACAGTTATTCGTTTCATAACGATTAACTAAATCATGGGAGTTACACTCCGAGAGCATAGCCAGACGCAGGCACTCTCTTCAACATACAGTTATTCGTTTCATAACGATTAACTAAATCATGGGAGTTACACTCCGAGAGCATAGCCAGACGCAGGCACTCTCTTCAACATACAGTTATTCGTTTCATAACGATTAACTAAATCATGGGAGTTACACTCCGAGAGCATAGCCAGACGCAGGCACTCTCTTCAACATACAGTTATTCGTTTCATAACGATTAACTAAATCATGGGAGTTACACTCCGAGAGCATAGCCAGACGCAGGCACTCTCTTCAACATACAGTTATTCGTTTCATAACGATTAACTAAATCATGGGAGTTACACTCCGAGAGCATAGCCAGACGCAGGCACTCTCTTCTACATACAGTTAGTTATTCGTTTCATAACGATTAACTAAATCATGGGAGTTACACTCCGAGAGCATAGCCAGACGCAGGCACTCTCTTCAACATACAGTTATTCGTTTCATAACGATTAACTAAATCATGGGAGTTACACTCCGAGAGCATAGCCAGACGCAGGCACTCTCTTCAACATACAGTTATTCGTTTCATAACGATTAACTAAATCATGGGAGTTACACTCCGAGAGCATAGCCAGACGCAGGCACTCTCTTCTACATACAGTTATTCGTTTCATAACGATTAACTAAATCATGGGAGTTACACTCCGAGAGCATAGCCAGACGCAGGCACTCTCTTCAACATACAGTTATTCGTTTCAAAACGATTAACTAAATCATGGGAGTTACACTCCGAGAGCATAGCCAGACGCAGGCACTCTCTTCTACATACAGTTATTCGTTTCATAACGATTAACTAAATCATGGGAGTTACACTCCGAGAGCATAGCCAGACGCAGGCACTCTCTTCTACATACAGTTATTCGTTTCATAACGATTAACTAAATCATGGGAGTTACACTCCGAGAGCATAGCCAGACGCAGGCACTCTCTTCAACATACAGTTATTCGTTTCATAACGATTAACTAAATCATGGGAGTTACACTCCGAGAGCATAGCCAGACGCAGGCACTCTCTTCAACATACAGTTATTCGTTTCATAACGATTAACTAAATCATGGGAGTTACACTCCGAGAGCATAGCCAGACGCAGGCACTCTCTTCAACATACAGTTATTCGTTTCATAACGATTAACTAAATCATGGGAGTTACACTCCGAGAGCATAGCCAGACGCAGGCACTCTCTTCAACATACAGTTATTCGTTTCATAACGATTAACTAAATCATGGGAGTTACACTCCGAGAGCATAGCCAGACGCAGGCACTCTCTTCAACATACAGTTATTCGTTTCATAACGATTAACTAAATCATGGGAGTTACACTCCGAGAGCATAGCCAGACGCAGGCACTCTCTTCAACATACAGTTATTCGTTTCATAACGATTAACTAAATCATGGGAGTTACACTCCGAGAGCATAGCCAGACGCAGGCACTCTCTTCAACATACAGTTATTCGTTTCATAACGATTAACTAAATCATGGGAGTTACACTCCGAGAGCATAGCCAGACGCAGGCACTCTCTTCAACATACAGTTATTCGTTTCATAACGATTAACTAAATCATGGGAGTTACACTCCGAGAGCATAGCCAGACGCAGGCACTCTCTTCAACATACAGTTATTCGTTTCATAACGATTAACTAAATCATGGGAGTTACACTCCGAGAGCATAGCCAGACGCAGGCACTCTCTTCAACATACAGTTATTCGTTTCATAACGATTAACTAAATCATGGGAGTTACACTCCGAGAGCATAGCCAGACGCAGGCACTCTCTTCTACATACAGTTAGTTATTCGTTTCATAACGATTAACTAAATCATGGGAGTTACACTCCGAGAGCATAGCCAGACGCAGGCACTCTCTTCAACATACAGTTATTCGTTTCATAACGATTAACTAAATCATGGAAGTTACACTCCGAGAGCATAGCCAGACGCAGGCACTCTCTTCAACATACAGTTATTCGTTTCATAACGATTAACTAAATCATGGGAGTTACACTCCGAGAGCATAGCCAGACGCAGGCACTCTCTTCTACATACAGTTATTCGTTTCATAACGATTAACTAAATCATGGGAGTTACACTCCGAGAGCATAGCCAGACGCAGGCACTCTCTTCAACATACAGTTATTCGTTTCAAAACGATTAACTAAATCATGGGAGTTACACTCCGAGAGCATAGCCAGACGCAGGCACTCTCTTCTACATACAGTTATTCGTTTCATAACGATTAACTAAATCATGGGAGTTACACTCCGAGAGCATAGCCAGACGCAGGCACTCTCTTCTACATACAGTTATTCGTTTCATAACGATTAACTAAATCATGGGAGTTACACTCCGAGAGCATAGCCAGACGCAGGCACTCTCTTCAACATACAGTTATTCGTTTCATAACGATTAACTAAATCATGGGAGTTACACTCCGAGAGCATAGCCAGACGCAGGCACTCTCTTCAACATACAGTTATTCGTTTCATAACGATTAACTAAATCATGGGAGTTACACTCCGAGAGCATAGCCAGACGCAGGCACTCTCTTCAACATACAGTTATTCGTTTCATAACGATTAACTAAATCATGGGAGTTACACTCCGAGAGCATAGCCAGACGCAGGCACTCTCTTCTACATACAGTTATTCGTTTCATAACGATTAACTAAATCATGGGAGTTACACTCCGAGAGCATAGCCAGACGCAGGCACTCTCTTCTACATACAGTTATTCGTTTCATAACGATTAACTAAATCATGGGAGTTACACTCCGAGAGCATAGCCAGACGCAGGCACTCTCTTCTACATACAGTTATTCGTTTCATAACGATTAACTAAATCATGGGAGTTACACTCCGAGAGCATAGCCAGACGCAGGCACTCTCTTCTACATACAGTTATTCGTTTCATAACGATTAACTAAATCATGGGAGTTACACTCCGAGAGCATAGCCAGACGCAGGCACTCTCTTCTACATACAGTTAGTTATTCGTTTCATAACGATTAACTAAATCATGGGAGTTACACTCCGAGAGCATAGCCAGACGCAGGCACTCTCTTCAACATACAGTTATTCGTTTCATAACGATTAACTAAATCATGGGAGTTACACTCCGAGAGCATAGCCAGACGCAGGCACTCTCTTCAACATACAGTTATTCGTTTCATAACGATTAACTAAATCATGGGAGTTACACTCCGAGAGCATAGCCAGACGCAGGCACTCTCTTCTACATACAGTTATTCGTTTCATAACGATTAACTAAATCATGGGAGTTACACTCCGAGAGCATAGCCAGACGCAGGCACTCTCTTCAACATACAGTTATTCGTTTCAAAACGATTAACTAAATCATGGGAGTTACACTCCGAGAGCATAGCCAGACGCAGGCACTCTCTTCTACATACAGTTATTCGTTTCATAACGATTAACTAAATCATGGGAGTTACACTCCGAGAGCATAGCCAGACGCAGGCACTCTCTTCTACATACAGTTATTCGTTTCATAACGATTAACTAAATCATGGGAGTTACACTCCGAGAGCATAGCCAGACGCAGGCACTCTCTTCAACATACAGTTATTCGTTTCATAACGATTAACTAAATCATGGGAGTTACACTCCGAGAGCATAGCCAGACGCAGGCACTCTCTTCTTCATACAGTTATTCGTTTCATAACGATTAACTAAATCATGGGAGTTACACTCCGAGAGCATAGCCAGACGTAGGCACTCTCTTCTACATACAGTTATTCGTTTCATAACGATTAACTTAATCATGGGAGTTACACTCCGAGAGCATAGCCAGACGCAGGCACTCTCTTCTTCATACAGTTATTCGTTTCATAACGATTAACTTAATCATGGGAGTTACACCCCGAGAGCATAGCCAGACGTAGGCGTAGCTGAGTCGGCGATGCCACTTAAATTCCCTGGGAGGTTGGAGGTTCCATCTGGCTGTTACAGGGATATTCAGTTGCGCAGCTAGGTTTAGTGTCTTCGAAGAATAATAATTTCAGCGTATTAAAAACGCTGCTACTAATTGCCTAAGCTAGTTTTTAATTGGACCGACGTGGGGTTTGGATCACATCCACAATTACAGATGTCAAGTATTATTATAATAAGTGTTTATACCTCTTTCCTGTCGGTCGAACCTCCGTTCAGTCGAAAAGCTTGTCCAGCGACAGTTGTTCCAGGGGCGTCTTGTCATCATTCATCTGAAGGTAAAATAAATTATATAATTACTAGCTGCCATAGAATGTGGTTTTAGATTTGAATTTGATTTACACTTCGGTCTAAGTAACACGTGGTTGGCTAACACCAAAAATTAAAAAAGTTCATACTTTAGCCTCAATAACACGTGGTAATCATGATATTGAATTGTAGCTTATATGACACGTTTGTCGGTTTACCATAGCAGTGCCATCTATTGATCACTTACTCAATTCAGTCGAATAATTGTTTTAATTTAAAATCGGTTAAGTAGTTTAGGAGGCCATCGCGGACAAACATCGTGACAGGAGATTTATATATATATTAACATTAATTTTATTTTTCATTTCTATTTTACAATTAAATACGACAAGTTTAACAATATACTAATAACAGTGTTTGTAATTTTAAAATTATTTAATTAAACACGGTTCTATAATTTTTTGAATTTTCTGCCTGTTTGTTTGTTCGGGAACCGTTGCTGAAGTACTTTTCAATAAAATTTTGAAACTTACTTTGGCAAATATTCCAACTGCAACCGAATGGCTTAAAATTTGATCTGCTAGGCGCTCTTTGATTTTCTGTTTGCCATTCTGTACTGGTTGTAAGTGGTGCTGGGTTAAAGCTGGAGCAAACACGGTTGGGATTCTCGCGATCTTTATTATAAAACTCCTCTATGTGGCTCCACTTTACTGTACCTGCAATGGAAGGTTATGATCTTATTCTCAAAACAATTAATGCATTATTTTAACCAATCACAGGTCAAGCGGCAATAAGAAAATAAATATGGTACAGCAGAGGTACATCAATTATTACTTATTTTAATTAGGCAATAATGCAATACTAACAACTACTCGATGCAGGGAAATAATTGCCAAAGCATTTGGACATTAATCGGTCGAGACATGGCCACTAGCGGATAAATAAGTCAATGGATGGTCATGGTTCAATGGATAAATAAGTCATAAAAAAGTTTTAATATCTTTCCGCTGTTCAATTAATTAAATTATTATACCAACCTATGTTTAGTTTTCCGTTTATTTGTATATCTAGTGTAAATTGGAAATACCGTTTAAAAAAAAATTAAATCTTTAAACATGCACTCAAGCAAACAAGCCAATGTAAATTTGTAAAAATTAATATTCAACCACATTTTGTATAATATTCTAAAGAAGTGGTTACCTCCTCGACAAGAGCTGCTGACTTGTCTGCTGTGTCACAATCTCCTGAGAAGTAAAATGCTATTGGCTGTTTCCAGCATTTTCGAACACCGATAACCATGAAAGTTCGACTATGGTTTGCTATCACAGTAGTACGGCCTTAGCATTGAGTTTTACGTTATATGTCAGATTTTTTCTTATTGACATTTCATCAAAAGCCATTTTACATAAATTATCATTGACATCTTGGTCTTTTGTGATTTCTTTTACTGTCTGTATTACTGGGCTGTTGATTCCACATACCATTGGAATTTTGTTCAATAATGCCTTGAGAGAGCTGACAAAATAACCTAGTATTGTCTTTGGTTAACATAGCTTTTACACATTGAAAGAAACCAATTTTTTATACCGGATTAAAACTATTTGTATTATTATAAACTTATAATTATGTATAATAATCCAGTTAAAAAAATATTTTCTTTCAAAATAACCTAATCAATAATATAAAACAAAAGTTTGATTTCTTATAGATGCTCAAGACGTTCACTTTATCATCCAGTGTCCATCTCATTCCAGTTAATTTTCTTATAAAGTTTTTCAGTTGGCTTTGTAATAGTAAAGAAAATGAATTATTTAATGTGCTTTTTAATATTTCATTGCTAGGTTCGTTTGATGTTAGAACACTTAATATAGATCTTTTGGAGTTTTTATCACCTTGAAACTTTTTTCAGAGCCTCACTATTTCAGATAGATTTTTTCTGCATCTCTTAGACAGCGTTTGCTTTTGAGGTGTAAGTTCACTGAACTTTTTCACGTCCAAGTCCTACAAAATACCTTTGCTAGTTGATGGTTCCTGGAAAATATACAAAAATAATTGAATAAAAAATTCGAAAAAGATAACAAATCCAATAAGTGGATGGAGAAAATAGAAAACTTTTAATCATCCATATATCACCTAGATGTGTGTCAGAAATGTACTGCCTACCTCTATGTAAAAAAGCATGACTATAAAAATTTGTCTATTTGACTTAGGTAGAATATGAATGTAAATACTCACTTGGATGTCATAACTTGCTCTATATGGACTACAATGTTTGTTTTTTAATTGGTCTATATCCTCCTCTATTCACTCTTAATCTAACTTGTTAAGTCTTTTCCTATCGCTGCTGGTAAATGAAGATTCATTCAAATGATTTTCACATAGTATCCTATGCTGGGCATTCACTGTTTTTAATGATTCAATGGATGTCCCATCACCATTAGGAAAACAAAATTTAGCCCAAACTTTAACACTAAAAATAAAGTTTTCATTAGACATAGTTAATAGTGAAGCTGTTTTGGATAATCTTTCCAATATGGACCGTCGATTTAAATGCCCATTTTTTTGTAGATAGTACTCACTAAAAGAAAGAGTTTTGCAAAGATTTAGGTTGCGCAAACTTACGGTTCATGAGATACATTTATTAAAACTTTTCACACAAATTGGTAAGTAACAACACGCAATTACAAAATATATTTGACAAATAATTGATGTCAAACGTCAATCACTTAGTGTAGGGTTCCGAAAATTTTCAAAGTATCGATACCACTCTGGTATCGACATTAAACTTTCTAATATGGATCATCGGTTTAAATGCCCATATTTGTTTTGTAGATAGTACAAAAGTTATTGAAAATATCGATACTACTCGGGTATCGATACTTTTTGGTGATCACTAAATTTGTTTTTAAGCCATTCATTTTGTTTAATGGCGTCCAGTCATCGTTTGTCACCCTTGCAGTAGAAATCGTTTTACGTACTCCTATAAACTTACAACGTTTGACTACCATGGCGTCTCCGAAGCCCATTGTTTGAAGAGTTAAGTGAAGTGCAAGTGTTGGACTCAAATTAGCCGCTTGTCACGGCCTCCTCTTCTGCGCCGATCCTTGACGAACCGGTTGCTGGTCCTAGTGGGCTGACTAGTCCTGGCGAGGAATTTGCTGCGATGCCCAGACTTACTAGGTCATCTGGCAGAAGGCTTAATCCTTACTCGGATGAGTTAAAGTAAGTTTTGATTTATGTTATTTCAGGTCAGGTTATAAAATAATAAATCATTAGTAAAAAAAAAAAAAATTGCTTACTGGAATTTTGAAAAAGTTGGATTGCATAAGGTCTGTTGTGGATTTTAAAATGAAATTTATAGCTGAAAATATTTTTTTCATTGTTTGTAACTTTCTGTATTATCTAATTCTGTATTATCGTGTACTTTTTTAATATCAAAAAAGTACCCAAAACCGAATCAGAGCACCCCACTATCCACATGGTCTTGTCTGCCCTACCCCTAGAGTATATATAAAAGCTCCGAAGTAGCCGTCAACCCCCTCCCCGCCCCTCTAAAACCTCAAATATCGACGGTCCATATTGGAAAGATTAACCGATCTACTTACTTCAGAGGCCCATTCTCGGACGGAAGAGGGAACCTATGCAAGGATAAGGAAGAATCTTCTTTTGATGGTATACCGCATTTTGAGTATTTTCCCTACCATGTTTTGGCAAAGTACAACACAAAATCGTCAATATGACTTACCTGTAAGTGAAGTTTTATTATACATTGAGCTTTGAGACTTTAATACTACCCTCAGTTTTCATTTGATTGAAATTGTAACTACACGTGTGTAAATCCAGTTGTAATGTATCCTCGAACGAAGGCGTACATAACCAAAAGCGTCGCGTAACAGGTAACGCACGGCCGCCGCCCTAACGACCACTTGTCGCTGGATGAGACAATGAACTGCTGCAGGTATCGGGAGAAGATCCATCAAAGTCTAATACTCCAGGTGAAGACATACAGTTTGATCTTGCAGTAAGCTTACACTTTACAACTTTTATCTAAGTATTCTAATCAATGCACCCAATTTGAACCCAGAGGAAAAGACCGCAATCTCAAACAGGATTAATATAGGACGCAGGTTTCAAATGCTACAGCTACTTCTTGTTTAGCAGAGGCCACTCACAGTGTTCTTGTCTGCGGAAACAAGAAATATGTACCTATTAAAATTACTTATGGATACGGATTCCAATGTGACACACAATACCAAGACTCAGTCACACGACACAACTTTATTCTATATAGCCTTAAAAGATCTAAAAGAACAACTTCAAGGAACATAGGTATACAAGTACCTATTCAGTAAGCGATTAGTTGACTACAAGCTCGCATCAAAATCAGAAAAGGACAAAGAAGGTCAAAAAGAATTTAATCATAGGCAAAAGGGGAATCCAGGATGAAGGAGCTTGCTCACAGCCTACTATAGGCAGTCGCGTCCAGCGCCGCGCGCGCCACCTCGCGCTCACTGGTAGTTTATCAAAGAATGTTATTCACTTATTACTTGTGATACAACTCTATTATCGTGGATAAAAGGTTATAAAATACCTTTTTCTTGGTCAGCGATGTTCCTAAAAGTAAACTATATTCAGAGACTGAACAAAGCAAATTCGAACAATCTATAAATTACAACAAAAACACTCCCGCACAAGGCGTTAACCGACAGATAACCGTTTGGCACCGTTAGGTGGCTATCTGAGGGCCGCAGGTAAACCCGCGTTCATAAATTGAAGCGAAGCGACCAATGAGAGGGCGGCAGGCAGCAACGCAGCGATCGGACTGACCAATGAGAGGGCAGCAGGCAGCAAGGCAGCGGTCGGACAGCGCGTGCGCACTGGCAAGCGGCGATGACTCACACGGAGCGAGCGAGATGGCACTACAGCACTGATGACTCACACGGAGAGAGCACTGGAGCAGACATCCGCACGGGTCGGCGGTCGGAAGCGAAAGTGGCCCCTGCGCATGTGTCACAACCTCTTTTATAATCACAACTCCCTCCTCCGACTCGACCATCCCACTTCGGGAAAATGGTCGAGTCAATTCGTAACAACTCGTAAACAACCGAACGAGTCAAATGAGTAACTATTGCACATGCGCACTTGTAGCAAGATTCTTAAGAATATGTTTCATAAAAATGTTTAGAATTTAGAATAATTAAATTAATATTAGAAGCTAACACAAGAAATATTAAGTTTATGTCCTCCAGCTACACTGAATGTTTACAAAATATTCAGGACGCTAGAACACTTCTTGAAGCTAAAGGATTTATTGTAAATACTGAAAAGAGTAATGAAATTCTTGTAAATTCTTGGGTATATAATAAAATGTAGAACTTAAATCTGTTAATATGATAATAATAAACAAATTTTTCAAAATCTCGCACAATTAGATGGCTTACGTGCCTACCTCTGCCTGTCCAGCAGCAGAATATGGCTGGTTTTACACGAAGGGTCTAGAGAGTAAATATTTTAACCATCGATAGTTTTACCGGACTTACAATGGTATCGTGCGTCAGACCAACCTATAAATTAAATTAAATCGGTTGACTTTTGTTAAGAAATGTATAGTGATTCAATTCAATTTCCTCATCTTACTAAAATTACTAAAGAACTTTGGCGATGGGGCGAAGGCTTACACGGTTTCCTGGTCAATTTATTTAATGGCTTTCCATCGTTTGCTATCATATTTAAAACGTTAGGAAAAATTATTAACGGCAATGAGTTTGGCATCATATTTGTTTTCCTGTGGACTACTCGAACGTGGTGACCGCTTTTCAGAAGGCTCTTAGTTTCGGGAACCATAATTTTCTAACCTAATGAAACTTATCTCTCATTCCAGCAACCGAGAAGAGTGCCTTTGTCATCAGTGTCATCTATAATATAAAAAATGAATCGCAGAATGTGTAGGTAAGCGCATAACTATACAAAGCCTGAACCAATTGTACCAGTTCTGTTTTTTTAATGTTCGTTGAAGTTGATGGTTTTAACATTTTCATTGGTTTACATTTATAACATTTGTTTATAACATTGGATTACATATTAGTAATATATAAGAGTATAATGAAATAAATTTTATATTATGTTATGTTTTATTTATTTTTCCTAATATTTCATTACATTACATGGTTATGATAAATAATAATTTAATTTTATAGGTAGATTAACGACATAACTTATTAAAATTTTAACTAACTTTCTTCTAAGAAAAATAAGTACTAGTATTTTATATGTACAAAAGGACATTTAAATACAACATGTTTGTTTCTGCTAGAATTAAGAAGAATATATTAATTTTCCAAAATAATAAATAAAGCTTGTTCTTTCAGTTACGTCTTGATTTCCTTCATTAACTTCTTGACTTGAAACTGTATCAAGTGTTGGAACTAAAACTTCTGCCGGTATATCTACAAATTATAATCCTTACAAATATTTTGCATAACAGCTGTGGCAATAACAATAGCTTGAACTTAAGCTAGTAATAAATACAATGTTAAAGCGACATTTCCATACTCCAAATTTTCCGAAAAAGACAAATATTTTAACCTTACATCATGTTTCATTTGGGTCACATATCTTGCAACTTTTTGACATAGTATAATTATTAATACTCTAAATTATACTATATATTTACCTCTCTATAGTATTCCTATTCTTAATGTGTACTTCATCATATCTCTGGTCAGTCAGAGAAATGGTGTTAATGAATAAGGTATATTTGAGTAAGCACTATTAACAACCATCCAGTGATTTCTCAGTAGACCTGTACAATATTAAGCTATAAACAAATATACCTGTTAATTTAGTTGGCACATTTATCAAGTTCTACCTTCTTATCAATAAATTTGAATTAACTTGTAGAACTGAGTTTACAAAAGTTGTTGCATCATGAGCGGCACCAGGCCATGGGGAACAACATTAATATATTTTATTTCTGCATCACACACAGCTTGTACATTTAAAGAGAAATATCCTTTTCAATTACAATATTATTCACCAATTACGTCACCTAAAGAAAATAATGCTGCTTAAAATTATTACAACTTCATACTATAATGTACAATGTTAAATAATATATAAATTACTTACATGATGATTGAATTCGTAAATGTGGCATAACAAAAAACCACAAATAAAATATTTAAATTTTTTTGGTTCAACAGTTTATGTGCATGATAAGTTATATAAGACAAAATTCGATGTTAAGTCATGGAAAGGTATTCTTGTGGGATACGAACCAAACGGTTATAAAGTTTGGAATCCTAAATGCGAAAAATTTATTACTGTCAGAGATGTCATAGTAGATGAGACAAATTACTTCAATCCAGGCCTGCGTTGCGACCTGAAGAGAATATAGTAAATTCTCATGATAATGTTAACATTGACAACATTTCAAAGTCAATAAAGTCTCAAAAAACTGACAGATATAAATCAGATACCTGTAAATCTGATGATTATGAAGTTCCTCAGAAAATTCGCAAAACTAACCATGACATCGTCGAATTTGAACAACCAAATGCACATTCTGATGATCTTTCAGTGGTCGTAAATAATGAGGACACAACCAGTTGTATTGAACCACGTAGGAGTGATAGGCTTAAAGTCGTCCCCCTATTTCTTATAAAGAAATCGATGATAACCTTATGTGTGCTAGTTCAATTTTGTGTAAAATACCAAATTCGTTTCAAGAGATTAAAACACGAGACGATAGAGTTCATTGGGAAGGTGCAATTAAATTCTCTATTTTTAAATAAAACATGGACTTTAGTACCACGGCCAGATAACAAAAATATTATAGATTGCAAATGGATGTTTAATATAAAAAATGATGAATTCGGAAAGCCTTTACGCTATAAAGCTCGACTCGTTGCTAGGGCTTTTAGCCAGGAATATCTCATAGACTATAATGAGACTTTTGCACCTGTTGCAAGAATAGCTAGTTTTAGATTTATTATTGCTTTTGCTAATCAATATAATTTACTTGTACATCACATGGACGTAAAAACTGCATTTCTAAATGGGGTACTACAGGAAGAAATATATATGAAAGTTCCAGAAGGGGTGTCTTGCAAAAATGGTTATGTGTGTAAATTAAATAAAGCATTATATGGGCTAAAGCAAGCCGCTAGATACTGGTTTGAAATTTTTGAACAGTCTCTTAGGCGGGAGGGTTTTCAGAATTCATCAGTAGATAGATGTATTTATATACTAAATAAAGGAGATATACAGAAAAATATATATGTGGTACTTTATGTTGATGATTTGGTAATAGTGAGTGCTAATGTAAATACAATAAACAGTTTTAAAATATATTTAATGAGTAAATTTAAAATGACAGATTTACATGAAATTAAATTATTTCTTGGAATTAAAATAACTCGTTGCGATGATATGATAATGTTAGATCAAAGTGCTTATATTAAAACAGTTTTAAATAAATTTTGCATGCAGGATTGCAACAAAAACCTGCAACTACTCCTATGGATAGTAAACTCAATTATGAAGCACTAAACTCAGAAAAAATTACACTGCTCCATGTCGCAATTTAATTGGTTGTCTAATGTATATAATGCTATGTACTCGACCTGACTTAAGCACTAGCGTTAATATATTAAGTAGGTACACAAATTAAAATAATAAAGAATTGTGGCAATGCCTCAAAAAAGTGCTTAGATATTTAAAAGGCACAACTGATTTTAAATTATGTTATAAAAGGTGTGAATATAATAACATCTTAACTGGGTATGTGGACTCCGATTGGGGAGGTAATGATGTAAAGAGTACAACCGGGTATATATTTAAATTGTTTGAACATTGTTCAATAACCTGGACAACAAAGAAACAATAGTCAGTAGCAGCCTCCTCCACAGCGGCTGAGTATATGGCCTTATATGAAGCCTTTATGGCTTAAATCTTTGGTAAGGAGTATTCATATTGATATATCCACTCCTATTGTAATATATGAAGACAATTAACTGACAGACAGACATTTTTCTAGGGAACAAATAGAGAAAAATGTAATAAAGCTAAAATACATTCCCACAGGTCAACAACCTGCAGATG
The DNA here is from genome assembly GCF_905147105.1 of Pieris brassicae. Lineage (NCBI taxonomy): Eukaryota > Metazoa > Arthropoda > Insecta > Lepidoptera > Pieridae > Pieris > Pieris brassicae. Next base: position 26,259 of record NW_025576206.1, read on the forward strand.
CGTTAACAAAACCATTACCAGCGGTTACGTTTCATGAAATGAGGAGAAACATGGGTTTACAATTATAATATTTAATGAGTTGGCTATTATTTGTTATTAATTTAATTATTCTGTTATATTCATTGTGTTCTGATAATTATATGTAATGTATATAATGTATCGAATTTAAGATGATGAAATGATCTGATAAGGTTTTTCTGGGTTTTCCCTTATCCGAGCAACAAATGTTGGATCATTATTTTTGTATTTTCCCAGACTCGCTTGGAAGTTATATAGTTCTGTTTAGGCATTTGATTTGTACAAGAATTAATTTTTGAGGGGCATGTTGATTTATTTGAGTAATATTGCAAAAATTAATCATTGTATTGACTTTTTCCTGTCATTTGAATGAGCGATCGAGCCGCCATCTTGTCGAGGCGCCAAATTGTCTTTACCTCACTCTGCTCCAGGTCATTTCTGTTTCATTCCAATGTGTATCGTGGTAGGAAGCAGACATATCACTTCCAAGTTAAACAGTAAATATATTTCTTTATTACGGATACTGTGTGTATAATTATCGTGCCCTAACAAGAATTACAATAGTTCTTAACTGATACCGCCGTTACTGCACACTCGCAATGTTCGCGAGTGTGTTGCAGGCCTTTTAAGAATTTTTAAACTTAAAAATTGTAATTTATAGTAAACTGAAATATTAAAAAGATTATTACTTATTACTGTTTTTCTTGGAACAGGTGGTAAACGAACAGATTGTCCGTGGACAATCTTAATGTCAAGTTCGCGAGTGCGTTGCCGGCCTATTAAGAATTTGTATGACTTATTTGAAGATAAATATTATAAATAGCAAAATATAGATGTACCTACTACTAGCGACATCTTGTACCAGAGTGTCATCAAATGTTGTCTATGAGATTCTTTACTTTTGTATTTAGAAAATAAAGTTCAGTTCTTTTCCGGTACTCGCTCAGTCACGTTGTTTTATTACAGGTTATGGGCCCAGGCCGCTCCTGGCTCATAAAAAGTACTTAGTTCTCGCGACAGTATAATTATTGATTATCAGGACATTATCGATAATAATAATTCGTGGCAGAATAGGACTAAGTGTGTTGAGTTGTGCAGATTTATTGTGTCGCGTCAGGCATCAGTAATGGCGTCCAGTTCGAACTATCACATTAGTGTGCCGAAACTGCAAGGGCGTGAAAATTACAGTGAATGGTGTTTCGCAGCAGAAAATTTCCTTGTCTTAAAGGGAATGGTTGGGTGTATCAAACCTGAGCCCAACGTTGCTCCAGCAGCTGCAGACGATGCGAGAACAAAAGCGAAGTTGATTCTAACAATTGACCCGGCTCTTTATGTTCATATAAAGAATGTAGCAACATCGAAAGAATTGTGGGATAAATTGAAGATGTTATTCGATGACTCGGGATTTACAAGAAAAATAAGTCTTCTGAGGAATTTAATTTCTATTCGATTAGAAAATTGCACTTCGATGACGTCATATGTAACACAAATTGTTGAAGCTGGTCAGAAATTACAAGGTACGGGTTTTGGCATAAGTGATGAGTGGATCGGATCTATCATGTTGGCTGGATTATCTGAAAAATATATGCCCATGATAATGGCAATCGAGCATTCGGGCATGATAATCACAACCGACGCCATTAAAGGGAAATTGATGGACATTGGACCGGAAGACAGTGATGCCAACAATGCGTTTGCTTGTTTCCGCAAGAATCAAAAATCAAAGAGTGTAAAGAGTACACAGTCTATGTACAAGAAAGATGGTGAGAATGGGCTTAAAGGTCTCGTTACCAGGCCATAAAATTATTAAAAAAAAAAAAAAAATGGTGAGAATGAACGAATGTCGACATCTGTCAAAGAAAAACAACACGTCAAATGTTATAATTGTAAACAACATGGCCACTACCGTAATCAATGCACTTATAAAGATAAATCTTATAAGAATTCTGAAAATAAATCGTCAAAAACAAGTAATGCATTCAGTGCCGTGTTTTTTAGCAGAATATTTGACAAGAGTGACTGGTATGTCGACTCTGGGTCAAGTTCGCATTTGACAAGCAATAAAGATTGGATGGTCGACGAATGTTATTCTGGGTTCACCAAGGAAATCATGGTTGCTAACCAGAATAAAGTCCCAGTGTTGTGTTGTGGAAAAGTAAACATAACAACATCAACTGAAGGATGTGACTTTAACATAACTGTTGAAAAAGTGTTGTGTGTGCCCAAATTATCTACCAACTTATTGTCAGTAAGCCAACTGATATGGCAGGGTAACAAGGTGTATTTTACAAGCGATGGATGCGAGATATTTAATAAACAGGACACTCTAGTAGCGACTGCATCACTTATAAATGGAGTTTATAAACTAAATACTTCATCTTGTTTGGTGGCAGCAACAGCAGAGTCTCCAGAAGTTTGGCATCGTAGATTGGGACATGTCAACAGTGATAACATGAATAAAATGCAGGATGCTGTGGAGGGGGTCAAATTAACTGAGAAGGCCGACATCAACAAGTCCAACTGTATAGTGTGCTGTGAAGGAAAGCAAAGTCGGTTGCCCTTCGATAATAAAGGGAACAGGAGTACTAAGCTATTGGAAATAGTACACAGTGATATATGTGGCCCAATGGAGAATGTATCGCTAGGAGGATCAAGGTACTTTCTCATTTTTGTTGATGATCACAGCAGCATGACATATGTTTATTTTTTAAAAGGTAAAAATGAGACTTTACAATATTTTAAAGAATATAAAGCAAGAGTTGAGAATTCAACGTCAAATAAAATAAAAATACTTGTAAAATAAAAAGTGATAATGGCACAGAGTTCTGTAACAGAGATTTTGATAATTATTTGAAGAAACTGGGTATAATTCATCAAAGAACCAATCCCTATACTCCTGAGCAAAACGGGCTTTGTGAATGTATGAATAGGACTCTGATCGAGAAAGCAAGATGCCTTTTATTTGATGCAAGATTAGGCAAGGAATTTTGGGCTGAAGCCTAATGGCTTCAGCACACAGAGACAATAGACACAGCAGTCTATTTACAAAATAGAATTGTAAAAGGTGGATTGAACCACTGTACACCGTACAAGTTGTGGACAGGAGGCAAACCCAACCTCAGTCATTTAAGGATTTTTGGTAGTACTGTCATGAGACATATACCCAAGGAGAGAAGACGTAAGTGGGACAAGAAATCAGAACAATGCATACTGGTTGGTTACCCTGAGGATGTCAAAGGGTATAGGTTATACAATCCTTCAACAAAGGCTATTATAACCAGTCGAGATGTTGTCTTCATAAATGAAAAGTTATCTCATCAAGAAAATATGATTGAAATGGAAGTGGTAGAAGACAAACCAGCAGAAAATAGTCCACATACATCTTCAGTGGGAGAGGTGTCAGACCATGATGGAGAGGATTCATTCATTTTAACGAATGACATGGATGAAACCTATGTACCAGAGGAGGAGTCCATGACATCTGAGGAAGAACAGCAACCAGAAACCACATCAAAGTCACAACGGGTGAGACAAAAACCAGAAAGGTTTGGATATATGTGCACAGAACAGTGTAATGAATATTTTAGTGATGAACTGACATTAGAAGAAGCACTAAGGGGACCAGAGAAGGAGCAATGGGAACAGGCAGTGAAAGAAGAGCTGAAAAGCTTTGAAGACAACAAAGCATGGGAAGTTGTTGATATTCCTGCAAGTGGCAATATAGTTAAGTGCAAGTGGGTTCTAAAAAAAAAGTGTCATAGTGAAAATAATGTCCGCTATCGAGCCAGACTTGTGGCTAAAGGGTGTAGTCAAAAATATGGTGTGGACTATAGTGAAACATTTTCTCCAGTAGTACGGCATACAACACTTAGGTTATTATTCGCATTATCAGTGCAGTTCAACTTAGAAGTAACACATCTTGATGTGAAAACTGCTTTCTTAAATGGAGATCTGTCTGAGACAATATATATGCAAAAGCCTTTAGGTTATGTCTGTCCAAATAATAAAGTTTTAAAATTGACCAAAGCTATATATGGTCTCAAACAGGCATCTCGTGCATGGCATAAGAAAGTGGATGGTTGCATGTTAGCTAATGGTTATATTAAGTCCCAAATAGAGTCATGTTTATATACAAAATTTGCTGGCAGCAGTAAAACCATCGTGACATTATATGTCGATGATTTCTTTGTATTCTCAAATGATAGAAATGAAACTAGTAATCTTAAGGATATGTTGAATAAGATTTTTGTATTAAAAGACTTGGGAATTGTAAAGGAATGTCTTGGCATGTCAGTTGTATTTGATAAACAAAATAATAATTGTACTGTGACTTTAAGTCAAGAAAAATATATTGATAGATTGTTGACTAAGTTCAATATGGTTGATTGTAACACTGTGAATACTCCAATGGAGGTCAACTTAAAATGTAAGAAGGAAAATGATTGTAGTAATCAAAATCCCTATCAGCAGCTTATCGGGAGCCTAATGTATTTGGTTGTGCTCACACGACCCGATATAGCTTATGCAGTGTCATATTTAAGTCAATTCAATAATTGTAATACTGAACAACAATGGGTTTATGCAAAAAAGAATTTTAAGGTATTTGAAAGGGACAAAAGATTTAGGTTTAAAATATAGTAAGGGCAAAAATGCAAACATTGAAGGTTATGTTGATGCAGACTGGTGCAGTGATGTTAATGATAGGAAATCATATTCAGGAATTTGTTATACTTTGTCTGGGTCTGTTATATCTTGGAGTTGTAGTAAGCAAAAATGTATTACACTTTCTAGTACCGAATCTGAATATGTATCCATATCAGAAGCCTGCAAAGAGGCAGTTTATTTGAGAAATTTACAATTTGAACTTACTAAAAGTATGTATAAGATCATTTTATATAATGATAGTATGAGCGCACAGAAATTGTTGTTAAACCCTGTATTCCATAATAAAACGAAGCATATTGATGTCAGATATCATTATTGTAGAGAATTAATTAATGAAAACATTATAAGTGTTAATTATCTATGTACATCAAATATGCCTGCAGATTTGTTTACAAAAAGTCTCGCTGCTGTAAAACATTATAAACATTTGAATACTTTAGGTATTGTTAAAGTGTAATTGTTTCTTTTGTTTATATAGTATCTATATTTTGAGTGGGAGTATTATAAATAGCAAAATATAGATGTACCTACTACTAGCGACATCTTGTACCAGAGTGTCATCAAATGTTGTCTATGAGATTCTTTACTTTTGTCTTTAGAAAATAAAGTTCAGTTCTTTTCCGGTACTCGCTCAGTCACGTTGTTTTATTACAATAAATACAAATAAGAATATTATTTATTAGTATTTCTTATAGAACAGGTGTTAGCGGGCAGGAGCCTTTTCTGATGTTAACTGATACCCCCGTTAACGTACACGCTTAATGTCGAAGTATTCGCGAGTGTGTTGCCGGCCTTTTAAGAATTTTTATGACTTATGTATTGAAATTTTAAGAAAATTTAAATACAAACAAGATACCAATTACTGTTTTTTTTGGAACAGGGGTAACGGACACGAGCCTTATATGTTTTTAACTGATACCGCCGTTAATGCACACTCTCAATGTTCGCGAGTGTGTTGCAGGCCTTTTAAGAATTTTTGAAATTAAAAATTGTAATTTATAGAAAACTGAAATATTGACAAGATTATTACTGTTTTTCATGGAACAGGTGGTTAACGAACGGATTTTCCGTGGACAATCTCAATGTCAAGTTCGCGAGTGCGTTGCCGGCCTATTAAGAATTTGTATGACTTATTTGAAGTTAAATACAAACAAGAATATTATTTATTAGTATTTCTTATAGAACAGGTGTTAACGGGCAGGAGCCTTATCTGATGTTAACTGATGCCCCGTTAACGTACACGCTTAATGTCGAAGTGTTCGCGAGTGTGTTGCCGGCCTTTTAAGAATTTTTATGACTTATGTATTGAAATTTTAACAAAATTTAAATACAAACAAGATACCAATTACTGTTTTTTTTTTGGAACAGGGGTAACGGACACGAGCCTTATATGTTTTTAACTGATACCGCCGTTAATGCACACTCTCAATGTTCGCGAGTGTGTTGCAGGCCTTTTAAGAATTTTTGAAATTAAAAATTGTAATTTATAGAAAACTGAAATATTGACAAGATTATTACTGTTTTTCATGGAACAGGTGGTTAACGAACGGATTTTCCGTGGACAATCTCAATGTCAAGTTCGCGAGTGCGTTGCCGGCCTATTAAGAATTTGTATGACTTATTTGAAGTTAAATACAAACAAGAATATTATTTATTAGTATTTCTTATAGAACAGGGGTAGAACAGGTTTTAACGGGCAGGAGCCTTTTCTGATGTTAACTGATACCCCCGTTAACGTACACGCTTAATGTCGAAGTATTCGCGAGTGTGTTGCCGGCCTTTTAAGAATTTTTATGACTTATGTATTGAAATTTTAAGAAAATTTAAATACAAACAAGATTATTACCAATTACTGTTTTTTATGGAATAGGTGGTAAACGAACAGATTGTCCATGGACAATCTCAATGTCAGCTTTGCGAGTGCGTTGCCGGCCTATTAAGAATTTTTATGACTTTGTTGAAGTTAAATACAAACAAGAATATTATTTATAAGTATTTTTTATAGAACTCAATGTTCGCGAGTGTGTTGCCGGCCTTTTAAGAATTTTTGAAATTAAAATTTAATTTATAGAAAACTGAAATATTAACAAGTGTTAGCGGTAGTTGATTTAGTTCTTAGGGTAGGAAATTAAACACTTCAATGATGACCTAATTCACTATAATTTACTTCACTGATTTTACGTGAACTGTATAACTTCAAACTTGTACGAAGAAAAGGCCCGTGCGCATGTGTCACAACCTCTTTTATCATCACAACTCCCTCCTCCGACGCGACCATCCCACTTCGCGAAAATGGTCGAGTCAATTCGTAACAACTCGTAAACAACCGAACGAATCAAATGAGTAACTATTGCACATGCGCACTTGTAGCAAGATTCTTAAGAATATGTTTTATAAAAATGTTTAGAATTTAATTAAATTAATATTAGAAGCTAACAGTCGGCCTTTCCTGACAATGTTTGCGTCTCGCAAAAAAAAGAATGCTTTGTAACATACAACTCAAATTAGAAACGAAATTTTAACTTTAACTTTTGAATTACATCTATAACTACAGAGAGTTAAATTTAATCCATTGTGACGTTACTAATTATTTATGTTCATTTATTAAGGAATATATGAATTTGTCTCGGTAGACATCCCTACTCATCGGCAAAGAAGACACAGGGTGTAGGCCGAGAGAAAAAGCCGGCGTAAAAAACTCTCGGTACTCTTTTAAAATATCAAGTCATCAATTTTATCAATAATTTACAATAGTCTTACTAACTAAATCTATTGTGACCTCTTCACATTCACAATAGTCTTACATAACCAAATCTATTGTGACCTCTTCACATTCACAATAGTCTTACATAACCAAATCTATTGTGACCTCTTAATATTCACAATAGTTTTACATAACCAAATCTATTGTGACCTCTTCATAGTCACAATAGTGTTACATAACCAAATCTATTGTGACCTCTTCACATTCACAATAGTGTTATATAACCAAATCTCTTGTGACCTCTTTACATTCACAATAGTCTTACATAACCAAATCTCTTGTGACCTCTTAATATTCACAATAGTTTTACATAACCAAATCTATTGTGACCTCTTCACATTCACAATAGTGTTACATAACCAAATCTATTGTGACCTCTTCACATTCACAATAGTCTTACATAACCAAATCTATTGTGACCTCTTCATAGTCACAATAGTGTTACATAATCAAATCTATTGTGACCTCTTCACATTCACAATAGTTTTAAATAACAAAATCTGCTGTAACCTCTTCATATTCACAGCAGATTCACAATAAAGTTTACATAACTAAATCTATTGTGATCCCTTTATGATCCTTTATACAAAAGTGATTTTATCATGTAAAATTGATATTCTAGTCTCGTGTTCAAAACATAAATTTAACAAAAATATATATTAAAATCATAAAAAACATCTTATCGTAAGCACAACAATTACTTGAAGCACTTTCATTTCTCACAAAATACCTAATTATATGAATAACACCAACTACTACTACAACCCTACTTGTTCTCAGTATTATGTTTCAACAACATATTTCAATTCACTCAAAACTTACTTATTATATTCAGCCATCGCTTTTATTAGGATACTATTACTTCTGGAGATGACGTAAATTTGACATTACTTTATCAAATAATTTGTCAAATACAAACTCATTGGTAACCGATCAAATTGATACAATAATTTCCTTACATTCAATTTCATTACAATATCTTATCAATTCTGTTGAACGATATTTTTATCATCAGACACAAATAAAAGTATTTCATATCCACTACTAAGACAAATAATAAAAAGAAAACTATTGTTAGTGTAAGTCAAGTATTGATTATGCACAGGGAATATATATATGTAGAAAAGTCATATGTAATTTTACTATAAACATACTAGTTTTAATATAAAAATTATAACAGTCTTAACAAGCAAGCTAAATTGTCGACATGAAATAACATCAAAGTTTTAGATTTGTTACTTAAATTGAGACTTTTTTCCGTTCCGATTCCGGTATATGCTGTGCCAAAACGCAATTTTGTTGTCATTTGTAATATAATAAACCCAAAGTGAATTACAGTCAAATACGACCCCCACAAAAAACAAGCCATGAACGACTAGGCTCTGCTGAATGTTAACATACTGCAGAGTCCAATTCATCTGAAGTAAATCAAGTTTGTTTATCAGCAGTGCCAACTTTAAGTGCTGGGAGCAATATGTATGTAAAATTAGACTTCGTTTACTAATTTCCCATTCATCACCTTTGCAACCCTTGCTCACTTAAAACCACAAATAGCATCAGCTTTCTAATAGTACCCTCTTGCAAGGTCCAGTGTAATGCAACACCCTTGACTGAAGTATTGTCCACTTATTAATTCGCGGTAGAGGGCAAAGTGCACAGCCTAAGACAGTAGGACAGTGCACAAATTACCAGGCCATCAGTTCTGGATTTTTTTTTTTGGTTTTTGTTTTACCGTTCCCAGTTTGATCTTCTTTCAGGCCGTATTACGGGTAAAAACCTGTCGCTTAGCTCTATCTTAATTTCTGTACATGTTTTAAAACCAATCGCTAAACTTATTTGAAGAACCCAGCTACAAATAAGTATCTATATTTTCATTCCATTTCCTTATTAATGTTAATCTTTAATTGGATTTACAAATGAACGACTATTCAACCATATATCAAGGTCAATAGTAATAGCGATTCCACTGTTATCATTATCACTTCATTCATATTGACGTTTTTCTACTTTATGGACGTGTAATAACAAGTTCTATTAACGGTTGCCAATAATGAAAATAACTCCTCTTAACTTTCAAAACCAGAAAAATCTTTGAGACACTTAAAATATTTTCATTTTCCTTTCGAGGTTCTAGACATCAACTTTGATCGGAATCTTTCTTCAAAGGAACGTTACATTTGACCAATCGATTTTAAGAAATATGTTGTATCGCCACGGATTTAAATTTGTAGCCTCTTCGTGAGATATACGTAAACAATAATTTAGACCGTACACCGATGCTATTTTGCGTGTATGAAAATAATCGTGATATGCGTATGTCGTATAATGTCGTAGAGTCGTAATTCTTTCACATTCTTTGACAAATTGTCATAATTTTGTCCGGATTGAATTCTGGGACCAAGATCATATTTTAAAACTTCTAACTTCAATCTGTTATATTGTTTAAAATTTAATTTAAATAGAAAATCTTAACAATAAATATTAGTTTCCATCTATACTTGCCGAAATAACAATTTCTCATCCACAAGACTTAAAAATCTTAATCGAAGTTCACACTTTCTACAGTCTAACCCATTGCAACAACTTAAATAGATTCTACCTTCATTTTGTTTAATAAACAATAAAATTAATAAATATCTAATGACAAACTACTTAACCAATTTTGTTTTGACACTGGAAGGACTAGCTAGCGTTTAAGATACAGGCTAGGCCTAGTTTAAACGATAGTGCTCATAGAAGTATATTATGTGTAAGGTTAACCAAAATGAATATTGTAGCTCAACGTTTCGTCGCATATTGTATGTTTACAACCTTTAAAATGTAAGTACAAAGTGTAATGTTTTTTTTGTCTAATAAAGTAATTGTAATATTTAAAAAAAAAATGAATCAGCCGTTTGCTGTATTTTCACGGCTTGCATTATTCATGCAATCGTCGTTCGCGTGCCTTACTTTTGTGGCTAAATGCTGGGACTGCGTAGTCCTGTGATGGTAGTGCCGTGAGGCAACGCCTGCGTAATTATTCGATCTACTGCGGCTTTTGTGGCAAGGTTAACTTACGACTGCCCCATAGTCTTGCTCCTACTGCATTGGGAAGCGAGCTGCTTTAGTCTTACCAATGAAATAACCATGAGGTTCGACTCCTATATGTCTTGTCCTTAAAACCATTTCGTAACTCAGGACTAAAACCCTTGATTCTTTTTGCGTCTAGTCATACTACTGGAAACAAACGTTACACATAAGAAAAGCATTGTACATTACTACACCCGCCATCTGAATCTTAAAAGGATTGGCATCGATTCTAACAAAGATATTTTCTATTTAAATCAAAAAGCTTAATTTATATTCATATATATATATATATATATATATATATACTTGAAACTATACTGTATTATGTTTCAATGTAATTTTCGTCTAACATAGTCATAATTTGATATTAATCTGACCTTGAAATTCTAAAAATGGTGAAAACTACTTACTGTTTAAAGTAGCTTATTATCCTAAGATTTTATAAAATTTGTAAAAAAAATTATAACAATTAATATTAAAAAGAAAACTATAAAAATATTTACCTCGCTTAAAAACCTCTAAAAATGGTTAAATTATTATTATACACAAAAGATATAAATAAATTACTTCTGTAATATAATAATAAACTGACTTAGGACTTCTAAAAATAATAAAATTATTATACATTTAATTAAAGTCAGTTTAAAAGAATCGTTAAAAACATTAATAAATTAAAATCAATTATTTCTGTAGAAAAAAAAAACTTTATAAAAATATTCAACTCACTTAAGAAGTTCTAAAAATTATTATTATAAAAAAAAATTAGAAGAAATAAGTCCTGTAAGAACCTTTTTATAATATTAAACTGACTTAGGACTTCTAAAATAATAAAAATATTATAGATTTAATTAAGCTAAATTTTAAAATAATGGTTAAAATTAATAATAAATTAAAATCCATTATTTCTGAAAAATAAAAAAAACTTTATAAAAATGAATTCACCCTTAGAATCTCTAAAAATTGTGAAAATTATAAAAAGATACGAATACTATAAAACAAGATTTGATTGTTTGCTTTTTGAATAGGCCCCGAAACTGGATGGATTGACAGGATCAATTAGAATTAGAACCCTACGTTATCTCGGATGAACATGGGCTAAATAATATTTTTCCAAATTACTATGGCATTCAGTTCACACCCAAGGCGTGAAAAATACTATATATTAGTTCACATAAAGCCTATATATCTAGCTAAATAAACGCTTCACTACCCTAGTAACCTCTTATAAATAAAGATTATAAACTTTCCTATATACTTATTAAATTTATTTCAACTTCATACAAATGGTAAGTATTGTAAAAATATATAATGTATAAAAATATCTAACAGCTGTTAAAAATAAAAAATAACGTAAAATGTTCTTAGCGTTAAAAGGAAATCGGACAATTCAAGATCATATCTACAATTAAACAAGAAATTGTACTAGTATATGACTTCTTTTCTTTCATATTTGTTAGGTAGGCATCAAGGCCTGCAGTTGGGAAGCTTTGATTTTTATCGATATAACTAATACGACAAGACAGGGCCGAGAGGTTATAATAGGAAAACGTTTAGAAATCCTAAAACATAGCACAGTTCCACGCTTCCTACGCAATAGCACAGTCTTCCGTTAATAAAGGAACAGAACTTTATACCCGTAAGCTACTTTTTAATAGCATAACAAATGTATAGAGAAAACCTAAAATACGAAAATAATTTCCTTCCTTAATATACTTGTGTACCACAAAGAACGGTAGTAGTAGGGATTCCCGGCGACTGCCTCACGTCTAAGTTCCCCAAAAACGTAAAAATCATGGTTGGCCAAACCTAAAAAAAAAGGTTGTACTCTACCCCCACTAAACAGGCCGTGTGGAGTCGAATGCACTCACTCCTGAAGTGATAGCTCTAACCGTTCCAGAGATAGCTTTCCCAAAACCCTTGCTAATTACTTACTAATCACCACCTTATCAGCTACGAATGCGTCGTTATCTACTTTCCTACATTCACTAACCCGATCTATGGCTCTAAAAGAAAAATAGAATAAACTATGTCTAACCTAACCTAATCTACGGGTCTAAGCAAACAACAATAAACATACCTATCCTACATTAACACCATTATCTATAATAAAATTAGATGTAAGGGTTACATATTTAAATAAAATATTTTTATTCCAGGTATTATTCTTTGAGTTATGTTTGATGAGAATATTGTTGATAGCTCATAAGTAAAAATTTAGTATGAGTTATAAGTTAATTAAAATATGTAAATAATTTAAGAATGAAAAATGGTTAATAAATAAACGAATAAAATGCTTCGCCGAACAAAAGGGTCGCATAGCTCTCGTCGCGGTATACCGGCGCAGATGTTTGTAAGCGCAGCTCTCGTCGCGGTATACTGTTCGAGTACTTAAGCTCGGCGAGGTCTACGCAAAATTCTCTTTCCTCTTTCCTCTGACTACGAACTGGGACCCACGAATAATCGGCGAAGCAAGAAACAAGATCAAGGCGCAGTTTCATTTCAAGACAACGTCAAACAATTACGCACAATTATTATTATTATTTTTTTTTGAAGAAGGAATCTCGCTGTTGGCCTTAAGGGCCTTTACAGCTCAGCTCGGGCTGTTTTGGCGAGCGTAGCTCGGCCAGAATGGCGTTTTGTCCCGCGACTAGCGCAAGGGCGTCTCCTGTGAGACTCGAACCTCGGCTTGGGCCGTCGCGGGGCGGTCAATCGCCTGAAGGGCAGGACGGAAGCTCACTGGAGTGAGCGAAGTGCGGCTTTTAATTTATCGTTTGCTACGGTAATTGGATCATCCGGATCCGTTAGTATGTGTCGAGGCCTCCTACGAGCCTTTTTTGTCGGGAAGGGGTAATAGTTGATGCTATTACGCACCAGCGGATTGGGATGGTGTTTAGCCTTGTCAAAGTGGCGTGTGGACGCCAACTTCATCCATTGGGCTATGGTAGGGAGCTCCAGGTCGTGGTGGAGATCGACGTTTCTCACATAGAAGGGCGCACCGGTCGCGATTCTCATGAATCGCGACTGAAGCACCTGTAGCCGGTGAATATAGGAGGGGGCACAATGCGCAAAGACTACGCTAGCGTATGTCATGCACGGTCGGATGCATGCCTTGTACAGGATCACCTTGTGTCTGAGAGACATTTGACTCCTTTTATTTAGGAGGAAATGGAGGCGAGAGAGGACAAAATAGGCCTTCTTGCGAACGGCGGCTATGTGCTTACGGAAAGACATGCCGCTATCGAGCGTGACTCCTAGATATTTGACGGACTTTTGCCAAGGGATGGCTTGCCCGTATAGGGTTACCTCTGTCTTGAGGTGAAATTTATCCCTAGCGATAGCACCGGGGTTGCCCCTGGCAAAGAGAAGTGCTACGCTTTTCTCGGGATTTATTTGGAAGCCCCATTTCCGAAACCATTCGCCTAACGACGTGGTAGCGGTCTGGAGTCTGTCCACAATGACACCTCTATCTTTGTGGGTGGTATAGAGAGCGGTGTCATCGGCATAGAGGGCTAGCTCCACATTGGGAGCCCTAGGGATGTCGCCGGTATACAGCGTGAACAGAAGGGGCGAGAGGACCGAGCCCTGAGGGACTCCGGCCATGATGGGGCGAGGAGACGATAGCGTTCCTTCTACGCGATAGCGCATTGAGCGGTCGGACAAGAAGTCGTGTACGATACGCACGAGTCTTAGTGGCACATTAAGGTGGTAGAGCTTGTAAACCAAGCCGTTGTGCCAGACCTTGTCGAAAGCTTTCGCTATGTCGAAGAAGAGTGCACTGCTCTACTAGGTTGACGGCTAAGCACTCGGCTTTTTCGTCGTCGTCGAATGCGTCAGGCAGATTTGGACGCTTGAGAGGGGGCATGGACGCCACCGTGTCGGTTTTAAGGGAACGCGCGAGAGACCAATAGGCCGTGTGCGAAGGTGACAATGCGCTGGTAAGACGGTCCCAGCGTTCGTTTCTAATTTCCCGCATGCGCTCTTTGACTCGGCGCTGCGAGGCGCGGAGTGCTCTGCGGTTTTCGTCGGTCGGGGCTCTGGCGAAGGCGCGAGTCGCCGCGTTCTACGACTCGGCGACCTTGGTCTGAATGTGATTAGTGACCGAGGAGATCGCGTCTAACGCGTGAGCGGACGAGACTAAATTGTCGGGGACATTTGGGAGGGCAGAGGTGTCGGCGGGCTTGAGGGCCTCGTCTAACTTCTGCCAGTCGACAATGGACTTGAACCTCTTCTCTCGAGTGTTAGGGCCGAATTCAAAGTGAACCGGGAAGTGATCCGAGTCTAACTCGTGTAACGTCTCTACGCTTCGCGGCTGTAGTGCCACGTTACGTAAAACCGCTACGTCTATGACGTCCGTTGAGAGAAGGTCGTTGCCTGTTATGCCACGGCGAGTCGGTTGTATGGGGGCAATGACGTTGAAATTGAGCACGTCTATAAGCCTATTGAGGGCTAACCCATTAGGGTTCTGTTTTGAGCTATTCCAGTCCCCGTGTTTGCTATTGAGATCCCCGACTAATAAGACCGAGGGGCCCATCGCAAACAGGGTTCTGAGATCGCTCTCTAGTATGTCCTTGGCGGGAGGGAGGTACACCGACGCGATAATAATCGGCTGATGGCCGGTCATGGCTACGCGAAACACGGTCGGAAGCGAAGTGTGAAGCAGGGGTGCGTGGGTTAAGGCGGTGCCAGCACTACGTCAAACCGTCTTGACAAAACGTACGAAGTCAATCCCCACCGGTATACAAAACCGCGCCGAGGAACTTTGGTTACTGCACGGGTGTTTTCAAACGAACACATAAACGTATTATCCCGTGCAGGCTTGAGTCTCTGAGGCGTCGTGGAGGTTGGCATTCAACAAGTGGTCCTTCGAGCCGGATTCTGCACCGATTGTCATCAAGAAGTGAATATTGCGAAAAGAAAATGGCAGTCACAAGGTCACAGAACGGGATGCAGCGAGGGGAATCGACGTTAACTGCTACCTCCGCTACTACGTCCGAAGCCACTCGGATTACAAGCGGAGAGATAACGATAGAGCAGTCCACGTCGACGAGCGCAGCCAGCCAGCCAGATCAAGCATTGACTCTGGCACCAGCGGGTTCCACCCGGCGGGCCGCATCGAGAGCCGTATCCAAAGCCAGCTCAAGAAGACAAGCCGAGGCCAGAGAAGAGCTGGCTCGCTGCGAGCTCCGGGAAGCGCAGGCAGCAGCACGCCTGGCCAGAATACGGTTAGAAGCAGCAACGGAAGAGAAAGACTCCGTTATAGAAGATGTCAGTGATAACCATAATGAAAAGGTTAAAAACTGGATGCGCACATCGGCACAAAGGCCAGAAGAATTAGAAACAAAAAGCGACATTCAAGCAATAGCTGACGCAATAAAGGAAGCCATGACGACACATGTAGCGCCGCAACCGAAGTACATTCAAGAGCTGCCAATATTTGAAGGGGACAGCTCCGAATGGACGGCGTTCCGGGTCGTATACGAAGACACTTCTCCGATGTTCACTGGCATTCAGAATATGGCGCGGCTACGTAAAGCGATTAAAGGCACGGCGAGAGAAAGCATTAAGAGCCTCTTGTACTCAGAGGCAATGCCAGAAGAAGTAATTAACGCTTTACGCCGAAGATTTGGTAGACCGGACGCGCTGGTGTTAGCTGAACTGGAGAAATTAATGGCGCTTCCTAGAACGACGGAAAATCCGAGGGACATATGCGTATTCGCTAGCCAAATCAACAATAGCGTGGCCGCCATAAAGGGATTGAAGAGACCGCAATACCTCTACTCACCCGAAATCGTGAAACTTATAATAGAGAAGATGCCTCCAATACTTAGATTCAGGTGGTACGATTTCACGGCTGCGAGGGAAGAGGAATCATTCTCTGATATCCAAACAATAAGCAACTTCCTCAATTCAGAAGCGGATAAATGCGGCGCATTCGCGGCACTCGAAGACAACAAAAGTGTACGACCGAGCGCAGTGATAAGAAGGCCAGTGAAGCAAGCTACTTATAATGTCGCTGAAAGGAGTACACCAGAAGAAATCAAGTGCCCAGACTGTGAAGGCACCCATAAACTCAAAGACTGTGAAAGATTCCTGAAGGCGGCAGTCAACGAGAGATGGGAAACAGTTAAGAGGCTTAAGGTCTGCTTCAAGTGCCTCACTGGGAAGCACCGAAAGGAAACATGCCGAAGACCACCGTGCAAGATTTGTCGAAGATGGCACCATAGCCTATTACACGTGACGTCGGAAAGCGAACGATGTCACGATGAGGTAGCGCCCGAGACAGCGACGGTCAACACAATAAGCACACCGAAAGCTATTCTAAAGATGCTTAAGGTGGAGATATATTGACCGGCTGGGAGCAAACAAGTACTGGCGCTGCTAGATGAAGGCTCAACGGTTACACTGCTTGACGAAAACGTGGCTTCGAGCATCGGCATCCAAGGCCCTCGCGAAATCCTTAACATAGAAACTATCGGCGGAGGGCAAATGCAAAACCATATCTCCATGATTTTAGATATCGAAGTGAAAGGGATCAAGCAAAGCGAGAAGTGCATACTCAAACGGGCAAGAACTATCAAGGAGCTCAAATTAACCCCACAACTCATAGATAAATCCCGGCTAAAGAAGTATCATCACTTGCGGGGTTTACTACAAGAGGTGTGCTATGAAGCTGAGGCGCCGAAGCTGCTCATTGGCCAAGACAATTGGGAATATATTGTCTCGTTACAAATACGACGTGGGAAGCCAGGGCAGCCGGTGGCGTCACGAACAAAGTTAGGATGGGTTCTTCACGGTTCCGACAGCAGCGGCGTGTCACCGATCAATTATGTGAACACATGTGCACACGCAAGCGTCGTCGATAAAACAGATCAGCTGGTGAGGGAACATTTTAGTATTGAGTCCTTGGGGGTTCAGCCGAAGAGGCCTTCAACGGATATAGAACAGCGAGCGCTTGAAATATTGGATAGAACCAGTCGACAATTGGAAGATGGCAGATACGAGGTCGGACTATTGTGGAAAACGGACGACATACAACTTCCAAACAATTACGCAGCAGCTTTCAACAGATTTCAAGGAATAGAAAAAAAACTGCGTAAGGACGCTGAATTAAAAAATGAATATAGCGCGCAGATAGAGAATCTGTTGAAAAGTAACTACGCTGAAGAAGCACCAGATGACTGCACATCCAACAAAAAGTGGTACCTGCCTCATTTTCCAGTGGTTCACCCCCTTAAAAAGAAGCTGAGAATTGTCTTCGACGCCGCGGCTAAATACAATGGAGTCAGCCTCAACGACGTTCTGCTGACCGGTCCGGACTTACTGCAGTCAATATTTGGAGTGCTACTTCGCTTCCGTCAAGGTCCCGTAGCGGTAGCGGCCGATATAAAAGAAATGTTTCTGCAGGTGAAAATATCTGCAGAAGATAGAGACAGTCTCAGGTTCCTATGGCGGAAAGACAAGGAAGCGCCAGTGAAGGAATATAGAATGTCATCGGTGATTTTTGGAGCTGCGTCGTCGCCTTGCACCGCGATTTATATAAAAAAAACAAGAATGCAAAGGCCTTCATACATAAATATCCGGAAGCGGCGCAAGCAATAGAGCGGAATCACTATTTGCTATCACTATATCACTATATCACTATATGGATGACTATTTGGAAAGTTTCCATAGTATTGACGATTGCAAACGAGTAATGCAGCAAGTTGACTTCATTCACAAGAAGGCGCACTTCGAGCTACGAGGATGGGCGTCGAATAAAAAATAAATCGTAGATGCCGGCGGCAAACAGGAAGTGCACCTAGGGGAAAACGAAGAAAAGACCCTGGGACTGAGATGGCTGACGTCAGAGGATTGTCTTGGATTTAGAAGCCAGTTTAGAAGAATCCCTGACGAGGTGGCACGAGGCATGCAGACTCCAACAAAACGAGAAGTCACGGGAGCTGTGATGTCTACCTTCGACCCACTCGGACTGCTGTCACCCATTCTCATCCAAGGGAAGAAGCTCATCCAAAAGATATGGCGCAGTGGTGTTGGATGGGATGACCAAATAACTGAAGATGATACCGAGGCTTGGAAAAGCTACCTAGAGCATATCAGTAGAATACAAGACATCCGGCTGCCGCGATGCATGTCACTATTCTGCACTGAGGGGGAGCTGCATACTTTCACTGACGCGAGCGAGACAGCGTATGCAGCCGCAGTATATTGGCGAACCGGAGATAAAGGAAAATACTTAATAAACCTCATCGCAGCCAAGTCGCGAGTAACGCCTTTAAAACCAGTCTCTATGCCGAGACTTGAACTACAGGCAGCTCTGTTAGGTAGTAGACTAGCAGATTCAGTGGCAAGAGAGCTCGACCTACAAGTTACAAAGAAAACCTTTTGGTCGGATTCAAGTGTGGTCCTGTCCTGGATAAAGGCAGATCCCAGAACATTTAAGACCTTCGTAGCGCATCGAATTGCGGAGATAGAGGATCTGACGAATGCCCTGTGCACTGGAGCATGGGACTGGACTGGAGGTGGGTGCCAACAGCGGAGAATCCTGCCGACGATGCAACCAGAAGTCCACCCGAAGAGTTTAATGCGGAACATCGATGGTTCAAGGGTCCAGATTTCCTGTCGAAAGGCGAAACAGAATGGCCAGCTCCACGAAGCTTTAAAAAGGAAAAATGCGAGGAAGACAGAACGACGGAACAGGTCAATACAATTCACCACAGCGAAGTAACACCGGTTCCTGAAAACTGTTCATCGTGGACGAAATTGTGGAGATCCACTACCAGGGTACTACAATTCATCAATCTGTCTAAAGAAAAGAGGCCGTCGAACCACGAACGCTGCAATAAAACTGCAAAAATGAGGCGACACTTCCTTCCATTAGATGAAACGCATCTACTGAGAGCGGAGGAGGTTCTAATCGCCCAGTGTCAGAAACGCAGTTTCGACCAAGATATCAAAAACCTTAAACAAGGGCACAAGACAGATAATAGAAGCCAATTGAACAGGCTAGATGTCACTATGAAAGACCAATTCATAAGACTTCAAGGCAGAGTAAGGAACGTAGCGGGCGTTGACAACAACTATTTAACGCCCATAGTACTGGATGGCAGGAGCGCTATCAGGCGATTGATTATCAAACACTATCATGAAAAGTTCAACCATGGTAATCAAGCCACGGTAATGAACGAAATCCGCCAAAAATACTGGATGTTGGGTTTGAGATCAGTACTGCGCAGTATATAGCAAAACTGCCAACATTGTAAGCTAAAAAAAGGTAAACCACCGGAATATCCGGCGGGCGACTTACCTCAAGAAAGACTCCGACATGGTGAGCCCCCCTTCACGTGAACAGGTGTAGACTACTTCGGTCCAATGCTCGTGGCGATTGGCAGACGAAGAGAGAAGAGATGGGGAGCCTTGTTTACCTGCCTGACCACGAGGGCAGTACACATCGAAATAGCGCCCAGCCTGACGACGGACTCTACAATAATGGCGTTAAGGAGATTCGCCTCACGAAGAGGAATGCCAAAAGTAATTTATTCCGATAATGGAACTAATTTCGTTAAGGCTAATAAATAACTCCAAACCGCCATTGAAGGGCTTAAAAGAGAGGAAATCGTCACGGAAGCGGAGAAGGTTGGCATAAAGTGGAAATTTATTCCTATAACTAACCTCGCTGACAATTTAGAAGAGGAGGCGCTAACCCCAAATCACTTCCTCATTGAACGATCCAGTGGAGCTGCGCGCGTAGGGCATTTTCCTGATGCGAAGCTAGTGGGCAGAGAAGATTGGAAGACCGTCCAACGACTCTCTGATCACTTTTGGAGGAGATGGCTGCGAGAGTACTTGCCCACGCTACTGCCCAGGAAAATGACAGGACGACGGGAAGGTGAGCAGCTACAACCAGGCGACGTGGTTCTTATCGTGGACCGCACGCTACCACGATGCACGTGGCCGAGGGGCATTATCAAAATTACGTACCCCGGGCCCGACGGAAGAACCAGGATCGTGGACGTCACAACCAAAGGTGGAGTGCTACGAAGACCATCGTCGAGGATAGTGATCTTGGTGCCTGCGAAGTTGCCGTGCAGGAACGACGGTGCTACGCACGAGGGGGAGAATGATGGCGACTCGTAAATATAAATAGAGATAGATTATACGTTAGTTTTAGCGACTCTATAATTATAAGATAAATAAGAATATTTTTGGCAGCTCATAAGTAGAAATTAACTATGAGTTATGTTTGATGAGAATATTGTTGATAGCTCATAAGTAAAAATTAAGTATGAGTTATAAGTTAATTAAAATATGTAAATAATTTAAGAATGAAAAATGGTTAATAAATAAACGAATAAAATGCTTCGCCGAACAAAAGGGTCGCATAGCTCTCGTCGCGGTATACTGTTCGAGTACTTAAGCTCGGCGAGATCTACGCAAAATTCTCTTTCCTCTTTCCTCTGACTACGAACTGGGACCCACGAATAATCGGCGAAGCAAGAAACAAGATCAACAAAGAGCAAACAAGCAAGAAGGCGCAGTTTCATTTCAAGACAACGTCAAACAATTACGCACTAGCAGGGGTGCGTGGGTTAAGGCGGTGCCAGCACTACGTCAAACCGTCTTGACAAAACGTACGAAGTCAATCCCCACCGGTATACAAAACCGCGCCGAGGAACTTTGGTTACTGCACGGGCGTATTCAAACGACATAAACGTAACGACGACTTAAACGTAATATCCCATGCAGGCCCGAGTACCTGAGGTGTCGTAGGGATTGGCAACAATAGTGGTACGTACGAAGTCAATCCCCACCGGTATACAAAGCCGCGCCGAGGAACTTTGGTTACTGCACGGGTGTTTTCAAACGAACACATAAACGTATTATCCCGTGCATGCTGAGGTGTCGTGGAGGTTGGCATTCAACAGTATCATTGATCTCTGAGTCACACGTAAAATTTCTAAGGAAGTCTTCTAATCTCATCCCCCTGAACTTGTAATATATGTATACCAAACAGTACTCTCTGCACACCGTCGATAGGTAATCCTGAACCGTAAGGCTATTGTATCTCCACATGCAACAATTCCTTCTTAAAAATCCTTCTATTGGTTCAATAGGTTTACGTCCAAACGAATCAAAGTATTCCCCAACTCTTTCAACGTTTATATGAATAGCCACCCAATGAGACCCCGGCTGTGAATCAGGGTCAAGATTGCATATGATAAGTGCTGGCACCTGAGCATACATCGGCAATCGATTTGAAGGATATACGTTGCTCTGGAGGCTGGGATGTATTCTACGAAGACTCATTTGCACTTCTAGTGTGTTCATACTTTAATATGCGTTTACTCCCCTACTCTTTCACTCTTTTACTGACTACATTTATTACTATCAATTCATATTTGTACCAATGTATTTAAACACACATAATATGATCTCAACATAAGTAATGAGTCTCTTTGTAAAAAAAGTAATGAAGGTAAATAAAAACCATGTCATATTCGATTACATTATATTTTACTATTCTTAATATCATAATAATTACATAAGTGATTGCTTAACTACTATAATCCACACATACATTTCTGTTCTTATCTATTTCTATAATATTTGAAAACTCTGCGTAAACTACACAGTTAATTGTTTCAGGCAATGCGCTCTCGAATCTTACTTCCATTCTTACACTACCATGGCGTACAAGATTCCAATGCACATTAGAGTTAGCCGACAAGTCAGGTGTTAAATCAAAAGCTAGTAAACAGTACCCATTTGAATATTGCTCCTTCGATATTCCATTACCTTCGTTAAGAAAATGTATACCGGTGCCTGAGTACAGGGTGTGGTATGCGCTAGTAAATACATCGTTTGGAAATGATGGTTGTAACGCTTTTGAAGGTATCTGTTGACCATCTATATATAGGCTAAATGAGCAAATACCAAAATTTTCAAAGTTGAAAGGATTTTTACCATAACTACCGTTGAATGCTGTATTATTCACAAAACCTATAATACATCTCTTAGGAACCTGTCCTAAAAATATATTGTCCAGTGTTTTACCCTGCACACCAGATGGTATGGTCAGGACTTTCACTTCACCTCTTGTTATAGGATATTTAGCCGTAGTAGTGGCAAGAACCTTTTGATGAGCTATTAGTATTGATGGATTAATTTTTGCTCTGCGTATTATTAAAGTTGCATCTGTTATACATACTTTGTACTTATTATCTGCATTCTGTGACATGAGGTTAAATGTTTCTCTCGATCTAACTAATTTTATAGATAATTCGACCCCGTTAATGAGGAATTTATCTTGATTGAATATATCCCCATATTTATCTCGGATTTTGTATATTAGATATATCTAAAACGCTGATGTATGATTTCTACTATAGTTACATGAAAGAGAAATTTACTTCAAATCTGAAACTACTGTATACAGATACTGACAGTCTCATTTATCAAATATTTACTAGTAACTTTTATAATGATATAAAGCCAGACATTTGTACACATTTCGATACATCAGATTATGATCCAAACAATGTTTTTAATTTTCCTCAAGTAAATAAGAAAAAATTAGGTTATTTTAAAGATGAAAATTGTGGTAATATCTTTACAGAATTTGTGGGTTTGCGATCAAAAATGTATGCATTACAGGTAGATGATAAAATTATTACTAAGGCGAAGGGTGTTAACAAATGTGTCACTAAAAAATTAACGTTGGATAATTATAAGTCGTGTTTGTTTAATAAAAACGTACAGCATTGTAAAATGTATCGGTTTAGATCATTAAAACATACAATTTTTACACATGAAATAAATAAGGTGTGTTTATCTTTTAATGACACTAAGCGGTACATTTTACGAAACAAAATCGATACATTACCTATAGGTCATTACCAAATCAATAGTATGTAATTAAGTTAATCATTATTGTAAATATAACAAATTGTAAATTTTTATGTAAATTTAATTTGTTTTGTACATGTATAATGTATAAACGTGTACATTAATATTGTGATATAATACTTACATTGTTTATATATATCATATAAATAAATTGTTTTTAAAATACCAACTTAATTTTATCCCTTTCCCTGAAGAAGTCAAAAAATAATGATTCATTTTATTCATCCCTTTCCTGCTACGGACCTAGTGGGTGTGGAAAATCTAACTTTGTTGTAAATTTCATTATGCATAAAAGTAGTATATGTAATTTTTTTAGAAGGCGAATCTACAACTATATAAATATTGAAAGATTGGTTAACATTTGACTGAGATATGAGCGTTTATAATGTTGGAACGTTTACATCGATTACTCAAAAACTAGTCGATTTATTTAAGAATAATTACACCGTTAGGTAGAAAATTAAACGGCAACTCTAAAACTATATAAATATTGAAGATTGGTTAACATTTGACTGAGATATAAGCGTTTATAATGTTGGAACGTTTACATCGATTTCTGAAAAACTAGTTGATTTATTTAAAAAAAATTACACCGTTAGGTAGAAAATTGAACGGCGAATCTAAAACTATATAAATATTGAAGATTCGTTAACATTTGACTGAGATATGAGCGTTTATAATGTTGGAACGTTTACATCGATTTCTCAAAAACTAGTCGATTTATTTAAAAAAATTACACAGTTAGATAGAAAATTGAACGGCGAATCTAAAACTATATCAATATTGAAGATTGGTTAACATTTGTTTGAGATATGAGCGTTTATAATGTTGGAACATTTACATTGATTACTCAAAAACTAGTCGATTTATTAAAAAAAAATTACACCGTTAGGTAGAAAATTGAACGGCGAATCTAAAACTATATAAATATTAAGGATTGGTTAACATTTGACTGAGATATGAGCGTTTATAATGTTGGAACGTTTACATCGATTTCTCAAAAACTAGTCGATTTATTTAAGAATAATTACACCGTTAGGTAGAAAATTAAACGGCAACTCTAAAACTATATAAATATTGAAGATTGGTTAACATTTGACTGAGATATGAGCCTTTATAATGTCGGAACGTTTACATCGATTACTGAAAAACTAGTCGATTTATTTAAGAATAATTACACCGTTAGGTAGAAAATTGAACGGAAACTCTAAAACTATATTAATATTGAAGATTGGTTAACATTTGACTGAGATATGAGCGTTTATAATGTTGGAACGTTTACATCGATTACTCAAAAACTAGTCGATTTATTTAAGAATAATTACACCGTTAGGTAGAAAATTGAACGGCAAATCTAAAACTATATCAATATTGAAGATTGGTTAACATTTGACTGAGATAAGAGCGTTAATAATGTTGGAACGTTTACATTGATTACTCAAAAACTAGTTGATTTATTTAAAAAAACTTACACCGTTACATAGAAAATTGAACGGCAAATCTAAAACTATATCAATATTGAAGATTGGTTAACATTTGACTGAGATATGAGCGTTTATAATGTTGGAACATTTACATCGATAACTCGAAACAAATTACACCATTAGATAGGAAATTGAATGGCGAACAGGGTAGGTTTGGTTCGGTTAGGTTAGGTGAACTTTTTTTTTTTTTTTTTTTATGAGATATGAGCGTTTATAATGTTGGTATGTTTACATCGATTTCTCAAAAACTAGTTGATTTATTTAAAAAAATTACACAGTTAGATAGAAAATTGAACGGCAAATCTAAAACTATATCAATATTGAAGATTGGTTAACATTTGACTGAGATATGAGCGTTAATAATGTTGGAACATTTACATCGATAACTCGAAACAAAGTACACCATTAGATAGGAAATTGAATGGCGAACAGGGTAGGTTTGGTTCGGTTAGGTTAGGTGAACTTTTTTTTTTTTTTTTTTTTATGAGATATGAGCGTTTATAATGTTGGTACGTTTACATCGATTTCTCAAAAACTAGTTGATTTATTTAAAAAAATTACACAGTTAGATAGAAAATTGAACAACGAATCTAAAACTATATCAATATTGAAGATTGGTTAACATTTGACTGAGATATGAGCGTTTATAAAGTTGGAACGTTTACATCGATTTCTCAAAAACTAGTCGATTTATTTAAGAATAATTACACCGTTAGATAGAAAATTGAACGGCAAATCTAAAACTATATCAATATTGAAGATTGGTTAACATTTGACTGAGATATGAACGTTTATAATGTTGGAACATTTACATCGATTTCTCAAAAACTAGTTGATTTATTAAAAAAAATTACACAGTTAGATAGAAAATTGAACGGCAAATCTAAAACTATATCAATATTGAAGATTGGTTAACATTTGACTGAGATATGAACGTTTATAATGTTGGTACGTTTACATCGATTTCTCAAAAACTAGTTGATTTATTTAAAAAAATTACACAGTTAGATAGAAAATTGAACGGCGAATCTAAAACTATATCAATATTGAAGATTGGTTAACATTTGACTGAGATATGAACGTTTATAATGTTGGTACGTTTACATCGATTTCTCAAAAACTAGTTGATTTATTTAAAAAAATTACATAGTTAGATAGAAAATTGAACGGCGAATCTAAAACTATATCAATATTGAAGATTGGTTAACATTTGACTGAGATATGAGCGTTTATAATGTTGGAACGTTTACATCGATTACTCAAAAACTAGTCGATTTATTTAAAAAAATTACACAGTTAGATAGAAAATTGAACGGCGAATCTAAAACTATATCAATATTGAAGATTGGTTAACATTTGACTGAGATATGAGCGTTAATAATGTTGGAACATTTACATCGATAACTCGAAACAAAGTACACCATTAGATAGGAAATTGAATGGCGAACAGGGTAGGTTTGGTTCGGTTAGGTTAGGTGAACTTTTTTTTTTTTTTTTATGAGATATGAGCGTTTATAATGTTGGTACGTTTACATCGATTTCTCAAAAACTAGTTGATTTATTTAAGAATAATTACACCGTTAGGTAGAAAATTGAACGGCGAATCTAAAACTATATAAATATTAAGGATTGGTTAACATTTGACTGAGATATGAGCGTTTATAATGTTGGAACGTTTACATCGATTTCTCAAAAACTAGTCGATTTATTTAAGAATAATTACACCGTTAGGTAGAAAATTAAACGGAAACTCTAAAACTATATTAATATTGAAGATTGGTTAACATTTGACTGAGATATGAGCGTTTATAATGTTGGAACGTTTACATCGATTACTCAAAAACTAGTCGATTTATTTAAGAATAATTACACCGTTAGGTAGAAAATTGAACGGCGAATCTAAAACTATATCAATATTGAAGATTGGTTAACATTTGACTGAGATATGAGCGTTTATAATGTTGGAACGTTTACATTGATTACTCAAAAACTAGTTGATTTATTTAAGAATAATTACACCGTTAGATAGAAAATTGAACGGCAAATCTAAAACTATATCAATATTGAAGATTGGTTAACATTTGACTGAGATATGAACGTTTATAAAGTTGGAACGTTTACATCGATAACTCGAAACAAATTACACCATTAGATAGGAAATTGAATGGCGAACAGGGTAGGTTTGGTTCGGTTAGGTTAGGTGAACTTTTTTTTTATTTTTTTTTTATGAGATATGAGCGTTTATAATGTTGGTACGTTTACATCGATTTCTCAAAAACTAGTTGATTTATTTAAAAAAATTACACAGTTAGATAGAAAATTGAACGGCGAATCTAAAACTATATCAATATTGAAGATTGGTTAACATTTGACTGAGATATGAACGTTTATAATGTTGGTACGTTTACATCGATTTCTCAAAAACTAGTTGATTTATTTAAAAAAATTAAATAGTTAGATAGAAAATTGAACGGCAAATCTAAAACTATATCAATATTGAAGATTGGTTAACATTTGACTGAGATATGAGCGTTTATAATGTTGGAACGTTTACATCGATTACTCAAAAACTAGTCGATTTATTTAAGAATAATTACACCGTTAGGTAGAAAATTGAACGGCGAATCTAAAACTATATAAATATTAAGGATTGGTTAACATTTGACTGAGATATGAGCGTTTATAATGTTGGAACGTTTACATCGATTTCTCAAAAACTAGTCGATTTATTTAAGAATAATTACACCGTTAGGTAGAAAATTAAACGGCAACTCTAAAACTATATAAATATTGAAGATTGGTTAACATTTGACTGAGATATGAGCGTTTATAATGTTGGAACGTTTACATTGATTACTCAAAAACTAGTAAATTTATTTAAGAATAATTACACCGTTAGATAGAAAATTGAACGGCAAATCTAAAACTATATCAATATTGAAGATTGGTTAACATTTGACTGAGATATGAACGTTTATAAAGTTGGAACGTTTACATCGATAACTCGAAACAAATTACACCATTAGATAGGAAATTGAATGGCGAACAGGGTAGGTTTGGTTCGGTTAGGTTAGGTGAACTTTTTTTTTATTTTTTTTTTATGAGATATGAGCGTTTATAATGTTGGTACGTTTACATCGATTTCTCAAAAACTAGTTGATTTATTTAAAAAAATTACACAGTTAGATAGAAAATTGAACGGCGAATCTAAAACTATATCAATATTGAAGATTGGTTAACATTTGACTGAGATATGAACGTTTATAATGTTGGAACGTTTACATCGATTTCTCAAAAACTAGTCGATTTATTTAAGAATAATTACACCGTTAGGTAGAAAATTAAACGGCAACTCTAAAACTATATAAATATTGAAGATTGGTTAACATTTGACTGAGATATGAGCGTTTATAATGTTGGAACGTTTACATTGATTACTCAAAAACTAGTTGATTTATTTAAGAATAATTACACCGTTAGATAGAAAATTGAACGGCAAATCTAAAACTATATCAATATTGAAGATTGGTTAACATTTGACTGAGATATGAACGTTTATAAAGTTGGAACGTTTACATCGATAACTCGAAACAAATTACACCATTAGATAGGAAATTGAATGGCGAACAGGGTAGGTTTGGTTCGGTTAGGTTAGGTGAACTTTTTTTTTATTTTTTTTTTTTAAGATATGAGCGTTTATAATGTTGGTACGTTTACATCGATTTCTCAAAAACTAGTTGATTTATTTAAAAAAATTACACAGTTAGATAGAAAATTGAACGGCGAATCTAAAACTATATCAATATTGAAGATTGGTTAACATTTGACTGAGATATGAACGTTTATAATGTTGGTACGTTTACATCGATTTCTCAAAAACAAGTTGATTTATTTAAAAAAATTAAATAGTTAGATAGAAAATTGAACGGCAAATCTAAAACTATATCAATATTGAAGATTGGTTAACATTTGACTGAGATATGAGCGTTTATAATGTTGGAACGTTTACATCGATTACTCAAAAACTAGTCGATTTATTTAAGAATAATTACACCGTTAGGTAGAAAATTGAACGGCGAATCTAAAACTATATAAATATTAAGGATTGGTTAACATTTGACTGAGATATGAGCGTTTATAATGTTGGAACGTTTACATCGATTTCTCAAAAACTAGTCGATTTATTTAAGAATAATTACACCGTTAGGTAGAAAATTAAACGGAAACTCTAAAACTATATTAATATTGAAGATTGGTTAACATTTGACTGAGATATGAGCGTTTATAATGTTGGAACGTTTACATCGATTACTCAAAAACTAGTCGATTTATTTAAGAATAATTACACCGTTAGGTAGAAAATTGAACGGCGAATCTAAAACTATATCAATATTGAAGATTGGTTAACATTTGACTGAGATATGAGCGTTAATAATGTTGGAACATTTACATCGATAACTCGAAACAAAGTACACCATTAGATAGGAAATTGAATGGCGAACAGGGTAGGTTTGGTTCGGTTAGGTTAGGTGAACTTTTTTTTTTTTTTTTTTATGAGATATGAGCGTTTATAATGTTGGTACGTTTACATCGATTTCTCAAAAACTAGTTGATTTATTTAAGAATAATTACACCGTTAGGTAGAAAATTGAACGGCGAATCTAAAACTATATAAATATTAAGGATTGGTTAACATTTGACTGAGATATGAGCGTTTATAATGTTGGAACGTTTACATCGATTTCTCAAAAACTAGTCGATTTATTTAAGAATAATTACACCGTTAGGTAGAAAATTAAACGGAAACTCTAAAACTATATTAATATTGAAGATTGGTTACCATTTGACTGAGATATGAGCGTTTATAATGTTGGAACGTTTACATCGATTAATCAAAAACTAGTCGATTGATTTAAGAATAATTACACCGTTACATAGAAAATTGAACGGCGAATCTAAAACTATATCAATATTGAAGATTGGTTAACATTTGACTGAGATATGAGCGTTTATAATGTTGGAACGTTTACATCGATTTCTCAAAAACTAGTCGATTTATTTAAGAATAATTACACCGTTAGGTAGAAAATTGAACGGCAAATCTAAAACTATAACAATATTGAAGATTGGTTAACATTTGTTTGAGATATGAGCGTTTATAATGTTGGAACATTTACATTGATTACTCAAAAACTAGTCGATTTATTAAAAAAAAATTACACCGTTAGGTAGAAAATTGAACGGCAACTCTAAAACTATATAAATATTGAAGATTGGTTAACATTTGACTGAGATATGAGCGTTTATAATGTCGGAACGTTTACATCGATTACTCAAAAACTAGTCGATTTATTTAAGAATAATTACACCGTTAGGTAGAAAATTGAACGGCGAATCTAAAACTATATCAATATTGAAGATTGGTTAACATTTGACTGAGATATGAGCGTTTATAATGTTGGAACGTTTACATCGATTTCTCAAAAACTAGTCGATTTATTTAAGAATAATTACACCGTTAGGTAGAAAATTAAACGGAAACTCTAAAACTATATTAATATTGAAGATTGGTTAACATTTGACTGAGATATGAGCGTTTATAATGTTGGAACGTTTACATCGATTACTCAAAAACTAGTCGATTTATTTAAGAATAATTACACCGTTAGGTAGAAAATTGAACGGCGAATCTAAAACTATATCAATATTGAAGATTGGTTAACATTTGACTGAGATATGAGCGTTTATAATGTTGGAACGTTTACATCGATTTCTCAAAAACTAGTCGATTTATTTAAGAATAATTACACCGTTAGGTAGAAAATTGAACGGCAAATCTAAAACTATATCAATATTGAAGATTGGTTAACATTTGACTGAGATATGAGCGTTTATAATGTTGGAACGTTTACATCGATTTCTCAAAAACTAGTCGATTTATTTAAGAATAATTACACCGTTAGGTAGAAAATTGAACGGCAAATCTAAAACTATAACAATATTGAAGATTGGTTAACATTTGTTTGAGATATGAGCGTTTATAATGTTGGAACATTTACATTGATTACTCAAAAACTAGTCGATTTATTAAAAAAAAATTACACCGTTAGGTAGAAAATTGAACGGCAACTCTAAAACTATATAAATATTGAAGATTGGTTAACATTTGACTGAGATATGAGCGTTTATAATGTCGGAACGTTTACATCGATTACTCAAAAACTAGTCGATTTATTTAAGAATAATTACACCGTTAGGTAGAAAATTGAACGGCGAATCTAAAACTATATCAATATTGAAGATTGGTTAACATTTGACTGAGATATGAGCGTTTATAATGTTGGAACGTTTACATCGATTACTCAAAAACTAGTCGATTTATTTAAGAATAATTACACCGTTAGGTAGAAAATTGAACGGCAAATCTAAAACTATATCAATATTGAAGATTGGTTAACATTTGACTGAGATATGAGCGTTTATAATGTTGGAACGTTTACATCGATTTCTCAAAAACTAGTCGATTTATTTAAGAATAATTACACCGTTAGGTAGAAAATTGAACGGCAAATCTAAAACTATAACAATATTAAGGATTGGTTAACATTTGACTGAGATATGAGCGTTTATAATGTTGGTACGTTTACATCGATTTCTCAAAAACTAGTTGATTTATTTAAAAAAATTACACAGTTAGATAGAAAATTGAACGGCGAATCTAAAACTATATCAATATTGAAGATTGGTTAACATTTGACTGAGATATGAACGTTTATAATGTTGGAACGTTTACATCGATTTCTCAAAAACTAGTCGATTTATTTAAGAATAATTACACCGTTAGGTAGAAAATTAAACGGCAACTCTAAAACTATATAAATATTGAAGATTGGTTAACATTTGACTGAGATATGAGCGTTTATAATGTTGGAACGTTTACATTGATTACTCAAAAACTAGTTGATTTATTTAAGAATAATTACACCGTTAGATAGAAAATTGAACGGCAAATCTAAAACTATATCAATATTGAAGATTGGTTAACATTTGACTGAGATATGAACGTTTATAAAGTTGGAACGTTTACATCGATAACTCGAAACAAATTACACCATTAGATAGGAAATTGAATGGCGAACAGGGTAGGTTTGGTTCGGTTAGGTTAGGTGAACTTTTTTTTTATTTTTTTTTTATGAGATATGAGCGTTTATAATGTTGGTACGTTTACATCGATTTCTCAAAAACTAGTTGATTTATTTAAAAAAATTACACAGTTAGATAGAAAATTGAACGGCGAATCTAAAACTATATCAATATTGAAGATTGGTTAACATTTGACTGAGATATGAACGTTTATAATGTTGGTACGTTTACATCGATTTCTCAAAAACAAGTTGATTTATTTAAAAAAATTAAATAGTTAGATAGAAAATTGAACGGCAAATCTAAAACTATATCAATATTGAAGATTGGTTAACATTTGACTGAGATATGAGCGTTTATAATGTTGGAACGTTTACATCGATTACTCAAAAACTAGTCGATTTATTTAAGAATAATTACACCGTTAGATAGAAAATTGAACGGCGAATCTAAAACTATATAAATATTAAGGATTGGTTAACATTTGACTGAGATATGAGCGTTTATAATGTTGGAACGTTTACATCGATTTCTCAAAAACTAGTCGATTTATTTAAGAATAATTACACCGTTAGGTAGAAAATTAAACGGAAACTCTAAAACTATATTAATATTGAAGATTGGTTAACATTTGACTGAGATATGAGCGTTTATAATGTTGGAACGTTTACATCGATTACTCAAAAACTAGTCGATTTATTTAAGAATAATTACACCGTTAGGTAGAAAATTGAACGGCGAATCTAAAACTATATCAATATTGAAGATTGGTTAACATTTGACTGAGATATGAGCGTTAATAATGTTGGAACATTTACATCGATAACTCGAAACAAAGTACACCATTAGATAGGAAATTGAATGGCGAACAGGGTAGGTTTGGTTCGGTTAGGTTAGGTGAACTTTTTTTTTTTTTTTTTTATGAGATATGAGCGTTTATAATGTTGGTACGTTTACATCGATTTCTCAAAAACTAGTTGATTTATTTAAGAATAATTACACCGTTAGGTAGAAAATTAAACGGAAACTCTAAAACTATATTAATATTGAAGATTGGTTAACATTTGACTGAGATATGAGCGTTTATAATGTTGGAACGTTTACATCGATTTCTCAAAAACTAGTCGATTTATTTAAGAATAATTACACCGTTAGGTAGAAAATTAAACGGAAACTCTAAAACTATATTAATATTGAAGATTGGTTAACATTTGACTGAGATATGAGCGTTTATAATGTTGGAACGTTTACATCGATTACTCAAAAACTAGTCGATTTATTTAAGAATAATTACACCGTTAGGTAGAAAATTGAACGGCGAATCTAAAACTATATCAATATTGAAGATTGGTTAACATTTGACTGAGATATGAGCGTTTATAATGTTGGAACGTTTACATCGATTTCTCAAAAACTAGTCGATTTATTTAAGAATAATTACACCGTTAGGTAGAAAATTGAACGGCAAATCTAAAACTATAACAATATTGAAGATTGGTTAACATTTGTTTGAGATATGAGCGTTTATAATGTTGGAACATTTACATTGATTACTCAAAAACTAGTCGATTTATTAAAAAAAAATTACACCGTTAGGTAGAAAATTGAACGGCAACTCTAAAACTATATAAATATTGAAGATTGGTTAACATTTGACTGAGATATGAGCGTTTATAATGTCGGAACGTTTACATCGATTACTCAAAAACTAGTCGATTTATTTAAGAATAATTACACCGTTAGGTAGAAAATTGAACGGCGAATCTAAAACTATATCAATATTGAAGATTGGTTAACATTTGACTGAGATATGAGCGTTTATAATGTTGGAACGTTTACATCGATTTCTCAAAAACTAGTCGATTTATTTAAGAATAATTACACCGTTAGGTAGAAAATTAAACGGAAACTCTAAAACTATATTAATATTGAAGATTGGTTAACATTTGACTGAGATATGAGCGTTTATAATGTTGGAACGTTTACATCGATTAATCAAAAACTAGTCGATTGATTTAAGAATAATTACACCGTTACATAGAAAATTGAACGGCAAATCTAAAAATATATCAATATTGAAGATTGGTTAACATTTGAGTGAGATATGAGCGTTTATAATGTTGGAACGTTTACATCGATTTCTCAAAAACTAGTCGATTTATTTAAGAATAATTACACCGTTAGGTAGAAAATTGAACGGCAAATCTAAAACTATAACAATATTAAGGATTGGTTAACATTTGACTGAGATATGAGCGTTTATAATGTTGGAACGTTTACATCGATTTCTCAAAAACTAGTCGATTTATTTAAGAATAATTACACCGTTAGGTAGAAAATTAAACGGCAACTCTAAAACTATATAAATATTGAAGATTGGTTAACATTTGACTGAGATATGAGCGTTTATAATGTCGGAACGTTTACATCGATTACTCAAAAACTAGTCGATTTATTTAAGAATAATTACACCGTTAGGTAGAAAATTGAACGGAAACTCTAAAACTATATTAATATTGAAGATTGGTTAACATTTGACTGAGATATGAGCGTTTATAATGTTGGAACGTTTACATCGATTTCTCAAAAACTAGTCGATTTATTTAAAAAAACTTACACCGTTACATAGAAAATTGAACGGCAAATCTAAAACTATATCAATATTGAAGATTGGTTAACATTTGACTGAGATATGAGCGTTTATAATGTTGGAACATTTACATCGATAACTCGAAACAAATTACACCATTAGATAGGAAATTGAATGGCGAACAGGGTAGGTTTGGTTCGGTTAGGTTAGGTGAACTTTTTTTTTTTTTTTTTTTTATGAGATATGAGCGTTTATAATGTTGGTATGTTTACATCGATTTCTCAAAAACTAGTTGATTTATTTAAAAAAATTACACAGTTAGATAGAAAATTGAACAACGAATCTAAAACTATATCAATATTGAAGATTGGTTAACATTTGACTGAGATATGAGCGTTTATAAAGTTGGAACGTTTACATCGATTTCTCAAAAACTAGTCGATTTATTTAAGAATAATTACAACGTTAGATAGAAAATTGAACGGCGAATCTAAAACTATATCAATATTGAAGATTGGTTAACATTTGACTGAGATATGAGCGTTTATAAAGTTGGAACGTTTACATCGATTTCTCAAAAACTAGTCGATTTATTTAAGAATAATTACACCGTTAGATAGAAAATTGAACGGCGAATCTAAAACTATATCAATATTGAAGATTGGTTAACATTTGACTGAGATATGAACGTTTATAATGTTGGTACGTTTACATCGATTTCTCAAAAACTAGTTGATTTATTTAAAAAAATT
Source organism: Pieris brassicae (assembly GCF_905147105.1). NCBI lineage: Eukaryota > Metazoa > Arthropoda > Insecta > Lepidoptera > Pieridae > Pieris > Pieris brassicae. Next base: position 61,647 of record NW_025576206.1, read on the forward strand.
AAATAGTTAGATAGAAAATTGAACGGCAAATCTAAAACTATATCAATATTGAAGATTGGTTAACATTTGACTGAGATATGAGCGTTTATAATGTTGGAACGTTTACATCGATTACTCAAAAACTAGTCGATTTATTTAAGAATAATTACACCGTTAGGTAGAAAATTGAACGGCGAATCTAAAACTATATAAATATTAAGGATTGGTTAACATTTGACTGAGATATGAGCGTTTATAATGTTGGAACGTTTACATCGATTTCTCAAAAACTAGTCGATTTATTTAAGAATAATTACACCGTTAGGTAGAAAATTGAACGGCGAATCTAAAACTATATAAATATTAAGGATTGGTTAACATTTGACTGAGATATGAGCGTTTATAATGTTGGAACGTTTACATCGATTTCTCAAAAACTAGTCGATTTATTTAAGAATAATTACACCGTTAGGTAGAAAATTAAACGGAAACTCTAAAACTATATTAATATTGAAGATTGGTTAACATTTGACTGAGATATGAGCGTTTATAATGTTGGAACGTTTACATCGATTACTCAAAAACTAGTCGATTTATTTAAGAATAATTACACCGTTAGGTAGAAAATTGAACGGCAAATCTAAAACTATATCAATATTGAAGATTGGTTAACATTTGACTGAGATATGAGCGTTTATAATGTTGGAACGTTTACATCGATTTCTCAAAAACTAGTCGATTTATTTAAGAATAATTACACCGTTAGGTAGAAAATTGAACGGCAAATCTAAAACTATAACAATATTAAGGATTGGTTAACATTTGACTGAGATATGAGCGTTTATAATGTTGGTACGTTTACATCGATTTCTCAAAAACTAGTTGATTTATTTAAAAAAATTACACAGTTAGATAGAAAATTGAACGGCGAATCTAAAACTATATAAATATTGAAGATTGGTTAACATTTGACTGAGATATGAGCGTTTATAATGTCGGAACGTTTACATCGATTACTCAAAAACTAGTCGATTTATTTAAGAATAATTACACCGTTAGGTAGAAAATTGAACGGCGAATCTAAAACTATATCAATATTGAAGATTGGTTAACATTTGACTGAGATATGAGCGTTTATAATGTCGGAACGTTTACATCGATTACTCAAAAACTAGTCGATTTATTTAAGAATAATTACACCGTTAGGTAGAAAATTGAACGGCGAATCTAAAACTATATCAATATTGAAGATTGGTTAACATTTGACTGAGATATGAGCGTTTATAATGTTGGAACGTTTACATCGATTTCTCAAAAACTAGTCGATTTATTTAAGAATAATTACACCGTTAGGTAGAAAATTAAACGGAAACTCTAAAACTATATTAATATTGAAGATTGGTTAACATTTGACTGAGATATGAGCGTTTATAATGTTGGAACGTTTACATCGATTACTCAAAAACTAGTCGATTTATTTAAGAATAATTACACCGTTAGGTAGAAAATTGAACGGCAAATCTAAAACTATATCAATATTGAAGATTGGTTAACATTTGACTGAGATATGAGCGTTTATAATGTTGGAACGTTTACATCGATTTCTCAAAAACTAGTCGATTTATTTAAGAATAATTACACCGTTAGGTAGAAAATTGAACGGCAAATCTAAAACTATAACAATATTAAGGATTGGTTAACATTTGACTGAGATATGAGCGTTTATAATGTTGGAACGTTTACATCGATTTCTCAAAAACTAGTCGATTTATTTAAGAATAATTACACCGTTAGGTAGAAAATTAAACGGCAACTCTAAAACTATATAAATATTGAAGATTGGTTAACATTTGACTGAGATATGAGCGTTTATAATGTCGGAACGTTTACATCGATTACTCAAAAACTAGTCGATTTATTTAAGAATAATTACACCGTTAGGTAGAAAATTGAACGGAAACTCTAAAACTATATTAATATTGAAGATTGGTTAACATTTGACTGAGATATGAGCGTTTATAATGTTGGAACGTTTACATCGATTTCTCAAAAACTAGTCGATTTATTTAAAAAAACTTACACCGTTACATAGAAAATTGAACGGCAAATCTAAAACTATATCAATATTGAAGATTGGTTAACATTTGACTGAGATATGAGCGTTTATAATGTTGGAACATTTACATCGATAACTCGAAACAAATTACACCATTAGATAGGAAATTGAATGGCGAACAGGGTAGGTTTGGTTCGGTTAGGTTAGGTGAACTTTTTTTTTTTTTTTTTTTTATGAGATATGAGCGTTTATAATGTTGGTATGTTTACATCGATTTCTCAAAAACTAGTTGATTTATTTAAAAAAATTACACAGTTAGATAGAAAATTGAACAACGAATCTAAAACTATATCAATATTGAAGATTGGTTAACATTTGACTGAGATATGAGCGTTTATAAAGTTGGAACGTTTACATCGATTTCTCAAAAACTAGTCGATTTATTTAAAAAAATTAAATAGTTAGATAGAAAATTGAACGGCAAATCTAAAACTATATCAATATTGAAGATTGGTTAACATTTGACTGAGATATGAGCGTTTATAATGTTGGAACGTTTACATCGATTACTCAAAAACTAGTCGATTTATTTAAGAATAATTACACCGTTAGGTAGAAAATTGAACGGCGAATCTAAAACTATATAAATATTAAGGATTGGTTAACATTTGACTGAGATATGAGCGTTTATAATGTTGGAACGTTTACATCGATTTCTCAAAAACTAGTCGATTTATTTAAGAATAATTACACCGTTAGGTAGAAAATTAAACGGCAACTCTAAAACTATATAAATATTGAAGATTGGTTAACATTTGACTGAGATATGAGCGTTTATAATGTTGGAACGTTTACATTGATTACTCAAAAACTAGTTGATTTATTTAAGAATAATTACACCGTTAGATAGAAAATTGAACGGCAAATCTAAAACTATATCAATATTGAAGATTGGTTAACATTTGACTGAGATATGAACGTTTATAAAGTTGGAACGTTTACATCGATAACTCGAAACAAATTACACCATTAGATAGGAAATTGAATGGCGAACAGGGTAGGTTTGGTTCGGTTAGGTTAGGTGAACTTTTTTTTTATTTTTTTTTTATGAGATATGAGCGTTTATAATGTTGGTACGTTTACATCGATTTCTCAAAAACTAGTTGATTTATTTAAGAATAATTACACCGTTAGGTAGAAAATTGAACGGCAAATCTAAAACTATATCAATATTGAAGATTGGTTAACATTTGACTGAGATATGAGCGTTTATAATGTTGGAACGTTTACATCGATTTCTCAAAAACTAGTCGATTTATTTAAGAATAATTACACCGTTAGGTAGAAAATTGAACGGCAAATCTAAAACTATAACAATATTAAGGATTGGTTAACATTTGACTGAGATATGAGCGTTTATAATGTTGGAACGTTTACATCGATTTCTCAAAAACTAGTCGATTTATTTAAGAATAATTACACCGTTAGGTAGAAAATTAAACGGAAACTCTAAAACTATATTAATATTGAAGATTGGTTAACATTTGACTGAGATATGAGCGTTTATAATGTTGGAACGTTTACATCGATTACTCAAAAACTAGTCGATTTATTTAAGAATAATTACACAGTTAGGTAGAAAATTGAACGGCGAATCTAAAACTATATCAATATTGAAGATTGGTTAACATTTGACTGAGATATGAGCGTTTATAATGTTGGAACGTTTACATCGATTTCTCAAAAACTAGTCGATTTATTTAAGAATAATTACACCGTTAGGTAGAAAATTGAACGGCAAATCTAAAACTATAACAATATTGAAGATTGGTTAACATTTGTTTGAGATATGAGCGTTTATAATGTTGGAACATTTACATTGATTACTCAAAAACTAGTCGATTTATTAAAAAAAAATTACACCGTTAGGTAGAAAATTGAACGGCAACTCTAAAACTATATAAATATTGAAGATTGGTTAACATTTGACTGAGATATGAGCGTTTATAATGTTGGAACGTTTACATCGATTTCTCAAAAACTAGTCGATTTATTTAAGAATAATTACACCGTTAGGTAGAAAATTAAACGGAAACTCTAAAACTATATTAATATTGAAGATTGGTTAACATTTGACTGAGATATGAGCGTTTATAATGTTGGAACGTTTACATCGATTACTCAAAAACTAGTCGATTTATTTAAGAATAATTACACCGTTAGGTAGAAAATTGAACGGCAAATCTAAAACTATATCAATATTGAAGATTGGTTAACATTTGACTGAGATATGAGCGTTTATAATGTTGGAACGTTTACATCGATTTCTCAAAAACTAGTCGATTTATTTAAGAATAATTACACCGTTAGGTAGAAAATTGAACGGCAAATCTAAAACTATAACAATATTAAGGATTGGTTAACATTTGACTGAGATATGAGCGTTTATAATGTTGGAACGTTTACATCGATTTCTCAAAAACTAGTCGATTTATTTAAGAATAATTACACCGTTAGGTAGAAAATTGAACGGCGAATCTAAAACTATATAAATATTAAGGATTGGTTAACATTTGACTGAGATATGAGCGTTTATAATGTTGGAACGTTTACATCGATTTCTCAAAAACTAGTCGATTTATTTAAGAATAATTACACCGTTAGGTAGAAAATTAAACGGCAACTCTAAAACTATATAAATATTGAAGATTGGTTAACATTTGACTGAGATATGAGCGTTTATAATGTTGGAACGTTTACATCGATTTCTCAAAAACTAGTCGATTTATTTAAAAAAATTACACAGTTAGATAGAAAATTGAACGGCGAATCTAAAACTATATCAATATTGAAGATTGGTTAACATTTGACTGAGATATGAGCGTTAATAATGTTGGAACATTTACATCGATAACTCGAAACAAAGTACACCATTAGATAGGAAATTGAATGGCGAACAGGGTAGGTTTGGTTCGGTTAGGTTAGGTGAACTTTTTTTTTTTTTTTTTTATGAGATATGAGCGTTTATAATGTTGGTACGTTTACATCGATTTCTCAAAAACTAGTTGATTTATTTAAGAATAATTACACCGTTAGGTAGAAAATTGAACGGCGAATCTAAAACTATATAAATATTAAGGATTGGTTAACATTTGACTGAGATATGAGCGTTTATAATGTTGGAACGTTTACATCGATTTCTCAAAAACTAGTCGATTTATTTAAGAATAATTACACCGTTAGGTAGAAAATTAAACGGAAACTCTAAAACTATATTAATATTGAAGATTGGTTAACATTTGACTGAGATATGAGCGTTTATAATGTTGGAACGTTTACATCGATTACTCAAAAACTAGTCGATTTATTTAAGAATAATTACACAGTTAGGTAGAAAATTGAACGGCGAATCTAAAACTATAACAATATTGAAGATTGGTTAACATTTGTTTGAGATATGAGCGTTTATAATGTTGGAACATTTACATTGATTACTCAAAAACTAGTCGATTTATTAAAAAAAAATTACACCGTTAGGTAGAAAATTGAACGGCAACTCTAAAACTATATAAATATTGAAGATTGGTTAACATTTGACTGAGATATGAGCGTTTATAATGTCGGAACGTTTACATCGATTACTCAAAAACTAGTCGATTTATTTAAGAATAATTACACCGTTAGGTAGAAAATTGAACGGCGAATCTAAAACTATATCAATATTGAAGATTGGTTAACATTTGACTGAGATATGAGCGTTTATAATGTTGGAACGTTTACATCGATTTCTCAAAAACTAGTCGATTTATTTAAGAATAATTACACCGTTAGGTAGAAAATTAAACGGAAACTCTAAAACTATATTAATATTGAAGATTGGTTAACATTTGACTGAGATATGAGCGTTTATAATGTTGGAACGTTTACATCGATTACTCAAAAACTAGTCGATTTATTTAAGAATAATTACACCGTTAGGTAGAAAATTGAACGGCAACTCTAAAACTATATAAATATTGAAGATTGGTTAACATTTGACTGAGATATGAGCGTTTATAATGTCGGAACGTTTACATCGATTACTCAAAAACTAGTCGATTTATTTAAGAATAATTACACCGTTAGGTAGAAAATTGAACGGAAACTCTAAAACTATATCAATATTGAAGATTGGTTAACATTTGACTGAGATATGAGCGTTTATTATGTTGGAACATTTACATCGATAACTCAAAAACTAGTCGATTTATTTAAGAATAATTACACCGTTAGGTAGAAAATTGAACGGAAACTCTAAAACTATATCAATATTGAAGATTGGTTAACATTTGATTGAGATATGAGCGTTTATTATGTTGGAACATTTACATCTATAACTCGAAACAAATTACACCATTAGATAGGAAATTGAATGGCGAACAGGGTAGATTTGGTTCGGTTAGGTTAGGTGAACTTTTTTTTTTTTTTTTTTTTTATGAGATATGAGCGTTTATAATGTTGGTACGTTTACATCGATTTCTCAAAAACTAGTTGATTTATTTAAAAAAATTACACAGATAGAAAATTGAACAACGAATCTAAAACTATATCAATATTGAAGATTGGTTAACATTTGACTGAGATATGAGCGTTTATAAAGTTGGAACGTTTACATCGATTTCTCAAAAACTAGTCGATTTATTTAAGAATAATTACACCGTTAGATAGAAAATTGAACGGCAAATCTAAAACTATATCAATATTGTAGATTGGTTAACATTTGACTGAGATATGAACGTTTATAATGTTGGTACGTTTACATCGATTTCTCAAAAACTAGTTGATTTATTTAAAAAAATTACACAGTTAGATAGAAAATTGAACGGCGAATCTAAAACTATATCAATATTGAAGATTGGTTAACATTTGACTGAGATAAGAGCGTTAATAATGTTGGAACGTTTACATTGATTACTCAAAAACTAGTTGATTTATTTAAAAAAACTTACACCGTTACATAGAAAATTGAACGGCGAATCTAAAACTATATCAATATTGAAGATTGGTTAACATTTGACTGAGATATGAGCGTTTATAAAGTTGGAACGTTTACATCGATTACTCAAAAACTAGTCGATTTATTTAAGAATAATCACACCGTTAGGTAGAAAATTGAACGGCGAATCTAAAACTATAACAATATTGAAGATTGGTTAACATTTGTTTGAGATATGAGCGTTTATAATGTTGGAACATTTACATTGATTACTCAAAAACTAGTTGATTTATTAAAAAAAAATTACACCGTTAGGTAGAAAATTGAACGGCAAATCTAAAACTATATAAATATTAAGGATTGGTTAACATTTGACTGAGATATGAGCGTTTATAATGTTGGAACGTTTACATCGATTTCTCAAAAACTAGTCGATTTATTTAAGAATAATTACACCGTTAGGTAGAAAATTGAACGGCAAATCTAAAACTATATCAATATTGAAGATTGGTTAACATTTGTTTGAGATATGAGCGTTTATAATGTTGGAACATTTACATTGATTACTCAAAAACTAGTCGATTTATTAAAAAAAAATTACACCGTTAGGTAGAAAATTGAACGGCGAATCTAAAACTATATAAATATTAAGGATTGGTTAGGTTAGGTTAGGTTAGGTTAGGTTAGGTTAGGTTAGGTTAGGTTAGGTTAGGTTAGGTTAGGTTAGGTTAGGTTAGGTTAGGTTAGGTTAGGTTAGGTTAGGTTAGGTTAGGTTAGGTTAGGTTAGGTTAGGTTAGGTTAGGTTAGGTTAGGTTAGGTTAGGTTAGGTTAGGTTAGGTTAGGTTAGGTTAGGTTAGGTTAGGTTAGGTTAGGTTAGGTTAGGTTAGGTTAGGTTAGGTTAGGTTAGGTTAGGTTAGGTTAGGTTAGGTTAGGTTAGGTTAGGTTAGGTTAGGTTAGGTTAGGTTAGGTTAGGTTAGGTTAGGTTAGGTTAGGTTAGGTTAGGTTAGGTTAGGTTAGGTTAGGTTAGGTTAGGTTAGGTTAGGTTAGGTTAGGTTAGGTTAGGTTAGGTTAGGTTAGGTTAGGTTAGGTTAGGTTAGGTTAGGTTAGGTTAGGTTAGGTTAGGTTAGGTTAGGTTAGGTTAGGTTAGGTTGTTAGGTTAGGTTAGGTTAGGTTAGGTTAGGTTAGGTTAGGTTAGGTTAGGTTAGGTTAGGTTAGGTTAGGTTAGGTTAGGTTAGGTTAGGTTAGGTTAGGTTAGGTTAGGTTAGGTTAGGTTAGGTTAGGTTAGGTTAGGTTAGGTTAGGTTAGGTTAGGTTAGGTTAGGTTAGGTTAGGTTAGGTTAGGTTAGGTTAGGTTAGGTTAGGTTAGGTTAGGTTAGGTTAGGTTAGGTTAGGTTAGGTTAGGTTAGGTTAGGTTAGGTTAGGTTAGGTTAGGTTAGGTTAGGTTAGGTTAGGTTAGGTTAGGTTAGGTTAGGTTAGGTTAGGTTAGGTTAGGTTAGGTTAGGTTAGGTTAGGTTAGGTTAGGTTAGGTTAGGTTAGGTTAGGTTAGGTTAGGTTAGGTTAGGTTAGGTTAGGTTAGGTTAGGTTAGGTTAGGTTAGGTTAGGTTAGGTTAGGTTAGGTTAGGTTAGGTTAGGTTAGGTTAGGTTAGGTTAGGTTAGGTTAGGTTAGGTTAGGTTAGGTTAGGTTAGGTTAGGTTAGGTTAGGTTAGGTTAGGTTAGGTTAGGTTAGGTTAGGTTAGGTTAGGTTAGGTTAGGTTAGGTTAGGTTAGGTTAGGTTAGGTTAGGTTAGGTTAGGTTAGGTTAGGTTAGGTTAGGTTAGGTTAGGTTAGGTTAGGTTAGGTTAGGTTAGGTTAGGTTAGGTTAGGTTAGGTTAGGTTAGGTTAGGTTAGGTTAGGTTAGGTTAGGTTAGGTTAGGTTAGGTTAGGTTAGGTTAGGTTAGGTTAGGTTAGGTTAGGTTAGGTTAGGTTAGGTTAGGTTAGGTTAGGTTAGGTTAGGTTAGGTTAGGTTAGGTTAGGTTAGGTTAGGTTAGGTTAGGTTAGGTTAGGTTAGGTTAGGTTAGGTTAGGTTAGGTTAGGTTAGGTTAGGTTAGGTTAGGTTAGGTTAGGTTAGGTTAGGTTAGGTTAGGTTAGGTTAGGTTAGGTTAGGTTAGGTTAGGTTAGGTTAGGTTAGGTTAGGTTAGGTTAGGTTAGGTTAGGTTAGGTTAGGTTAGGTTAGGTTAGGTTAGGTTAGGTTAGGTTAGGTTAGGTTAGGTTAGGTTAGGTTAGGTTAGGTTAGGTTAGGTTAGGTTAGGTTAGGTTAGGTTAGGTTAGGTTAGGTTAGGTTAGGTTAGGTTAGGTTAGGTTAGGTTAGGTTAGGTTAGGTTAGGTTAGGTTAGGTTAGGTTAGGTTAGGTTAGGTTAGGTTAGGTTAGGTTAGGTTAGGTTAGGTTAGGTTAGGTTAGGTTAGGTTAGGTTAGGTTAGGTTAGGTTAGGTTAGGTTAGGTTAGGTTAGGTTAGGTTAGGTTAGGTTAGGTTAGGTTAGGTTAGGTTAGGTTAGGTTAGGTTAGGTTAGGTTAGGTTAGGTTAGGTTAGGTTAGGTTAGGTTAGGTTAGGTTAGGTTAGGTTAGGTTAGGTTAGGTTAGGTTAGGTTAGGTTAGGTTAGGTTAGGTTAGGTTAGGTTAGGTTAGGTTAGGTTAGGTTAGGTTAGGTTAGGTTAGGTTAGGTTAGGTTAGGTTAGGTTAGGTTAGGTTAGGTTAGGTTAGGTTAGGTTAGGTTAGGTTAGGTTAGGTTAGGTTAGGTTAGGTTAGGTTAGGTTAGGTTAGGTTAGGTTAGGTTAGGTTAGGTTAGGTTAGGTTAGGTTAGGTTAGGTTAGGTTAGGTTAGGTTAGGTTAGGTTAGGTTAGGTTAGGTTAGGTTAGGTTAGGTTAGGTTAGGTTAGGTTAGGTTAGGTTAGGTTAGGTTTTTTTTTTTTTTTTTTTTTTTTTTTTTTTTTAATAACACCTAATAGGCCTACCTTCCCCGGCTACTTTATCGCCGGGGGCGTTGTCTAAGCTAAACTTCCCTCTTTTCTGTCATTCATCCTCACAATAATTTACACACAACTCAATTTTTATTAGGATTTAAATACAGATTTTCACAGACTTTGCTTAACCTACTTATATCTAATTTTTTACTCTAATGTTTTGCAGTCCTTTCTATGGCGAGACGTGGCCCGCGAGGCGGGCGGATTTCACTTGTCCGTGAGTATTCTCATAATACCCATTAGCAAGTGGGCGCCGGCCGCCTCGCGGTCCCCGCCCTGGCTTTACTTTTATTGAACCTGACTGTTCGTCTAGTAATTTTTTGGCAAAAAGCCTCCAGGTGCGTCCTGTGACAAGCTAGCATGTCGGGCAGTCCCTGGAGACTAAGCGACATGCCAGTCATTTGTTCCAGGTCGCACCTGGAGGAGGCAAAAATCGGGCACTCCGTTAGTAAGTGAGGGATGGATTGTTCCACCCCACTGTCGCATTCGCATTCTGGCGATTCTTTCAGTTTGAAACGACACAGGTACCCTGCAAAGGGCCCATGGCCTGTGAGTACCTGTGTCATCTCAGGACTGAATCTTCTTTCTCTTATATTTTTGTGTGCCTCAGTGATGTTGCTGAAGAACAGTTTCGTTGTTCCTCCATTTACTCCCTCTCTGTACCGCCGGTCCCACTCTTCTAGCGTCTTCCTTCTCACTTCCTTCTTGATGTGCGATAGGGGGTACTCCACGTGGACTGCTTTGACCTTTGAGGTATCCGCCGCGGCCCTCGCGAGTTCGTCCGCCCTCTCATTCCCCTCTGTGCCGACGTGCGCCTTCACCCAGTGGAGTTTTATATTTTGGCCGTTTC
>NW_025576206.1:77500-82500 GCF_905147105.1 Pieris brassicae
AGCTCTTGGCCAGTTCGTCTTCATTTATGATTGATTCGAAGTTTAGTAGTGGCTCTTCGGCGGGGTGTTCCATCTTGCAGTATTCCTCTTTTCTTTCGACCTCTACGTCGTCCGGGAGGCCCTCCCAGTGGCCCCTTTTCGCCATGTATAGGGTGGCTACTTCTATTATCCGGAGGTCCAGTGGGAGGGTTCCGGAAAGCGCCAAAGCTGCATTAAGGGATACAGTTTTGTTTGCCTTGACTATCTTCTGGGTAAAGCCTCTTTGGACTGCGTTAAGTCTTTTGCGAACGCAGATTTTTTCGGCTGCCCTGGCCCATGCTGCTGCTGCGTATGTTATTATGGGCTCCACCACAGCTGTGTATATTGTGGCAACTATATCGGGATGTAGTCCCCAGGTTTGTTTAGCTGCCCTTGCCATCTGTTTATATAAATTGGCTGCCTTGATACAGATGTTTGACACATGTTCGCCGAAAGTGAGTTTCTCGTCTATAGTCAGGCCCAAGATTTTTATTTTGTTTGTAAGCCTGATGGCAACTCCTCCCACTGTCAGCCTTGGTGTGTCATATTTAAGCTTATTTGTAATAATCATTGCCTGGGTCTTGCTTGGTCCAAATTTTAATTTGTTATTTTCGCCCCATTTCCTGGCTAGTTCTAACGCTTTGTTACCCTTTGTCTGGACTTCCTCTCCACTGTCACCCTCCACTATCACCAGCACGTCGTCAGCAAATGCCTGACAATATATATTGTTGTCGGACATTTGCTCCAGTATCGGGTCCAGTATGACGTTCCAGAGCAGGGGTCCGCTTATAGATCCTTGCACGCATCCCTTTGTGGTGAATCGTTCGACTTCTTCCCCAGCGTACCGAAGCTTAACTTTACGATCCTGGAGATAATCGTCGTACACTTTTCTTAGATTAATGGGACATCTTTTTTCGGCAAGGCGCATGCGTATTTTGGGCCACCAGGCATTGTCGAAGGCGCCCTCTATGTCCAGCGAGATGATGAGTGTTATTTGTTTCCCTTTTAGGTTTTTGTGTACTCGATTCATGAGAGTATAGAGGGCGTCCTCGGTACTTCGCTGTGGGATGAAACCATACTGTCTCTTCGACAGCTTTGGCACAAGGTGCCACTTAAGTCTTTCGACCAGCATCTTTTCGTAGATCTTTCCCATTACAGGGAGGAGGCCAATGGGTCTGTAAGATTTTGGTTCTGTGTATTTGGTTTTACCGGGTTTCCGTAGAATCACCACTGTCGCCTCCTTCCACGGTCTCGGAAAAGATCCAGTCTCCAGGGCTTTGTTTAGTATTGCTCGGAAGATTTCGGGTTGGCTTGTGATGGCTCTTTGGCAAATATCTGCTGTGAGACCGTCCCCGCCCGGTGCCTTTTTAGGGTTGAAGCTGTTTACTGCTCTTTTTAATTCGAAGAGTGTAAACGGTGGGTCATGAATATCATTATTGCTCGACCCGTCGTTAACTCTCTCCGCGTCTGCTCGTAAACGTCTCTGTTCTTCTGTGTCCTCTCTTGGTTCGTCCGGGGGGTAGAATGTCTCGGCGAGAAGCGTGGCAGATTCTTTGGGGTCGTGGTGTTTGTCATTTACAACGAGAGGGATATCCTCTGCTCTTCTTGTTGTTTGGTTTAACACTCTGTAAATCCCCTGCCACATTCCCTCTCTTTCCTGCTTTGTACAGAATTTTCGCCAGCTCTCCGTCCTCGCTTCCATGGCCATTTTTTCATACTCCTCTTTTTCTTTTAAGTATTCTTGTACAACTTTGTCCCTACGAGCTTGTGCCGCGCATCTTATGCGTCTTTTCTTCGTTCTGACCATTTTCCTTCTTTTTTCCAGCTCCTCATTCCACCAAGGTAGTGTATTGGAGGATCTCTTCTTTATCTCTGGAACGGCTTCTTTTGTGGCTACGATCGCTGCTTCAGAGTATTTTGCTACCATTTCCTCTAGCTGTTTCTTGTTGCTTATCTTGTTGATTTCTCCTATGTTTATTTTGGCTTCTTCCAGGAGCTCAGTCAGTCGCCGTTCAAAGAGGAACCAGTTTGCTTTTCTAGTATTGTATTTTCTAGTGGTTCTTTCTATTGTCCTTCCTTTCGATCTTTCGAGCATTACCTTGAACGTGATTGCGTTATGGTCGGAGCTCACCAATCCTTCCTCCACCCTCCAGTCGTCTATTACCGCTAATAGGTCCGTGGTGCATGCGGTGATGTCCACGTGGCTTTTGAACATTTTCCCACCCCTCACAGTGTCGTAAGTTGGTATGTTACTGTTGTTTAGTATTTCAAAGTTCATACTGTGGAGGGTTTCTGCTATGAGGTCGCCTCTGTGGTCGACTATGGGGCTGCACCACCACGGACTTTTTGCATTGACGTCACCGGCCAGAAGTACACTCTTTTTAATCTTGCTGCATATTTTCTGTATCTGGTCTATGTGAGGCTGGACATCTTTGGGTTCTGGCTCAAGATAGAGGGATACCAGGGTGATCTCCCATGCCTCCGTGCGTAGCATCACTACTACCACGTTTGGCGATGTCAATTCCAGAAATTGGATTACCTCAATGTTCTCGTCAAAGACGAAAATCGCAGCCTTTGTCACGGTGGCTCCTGCTTGCTCGTGTTGATATACTCTGACTCCTGACTGTTGCTTAACCCTCCCTTCAGAGCCAGTGTATGGTTCCTGGACGAGAGCAGCAAGTATGCCTCTGTTTTTGGCCTCAATCCTTAATTCGTTTTGGGCCAGTTCCTTTCGTTGGAGGTTTGCCTGGCACATTAAATAGATGTCTTGTTTGCCGTTGGTGCCCTTAGCAGTATGCTACCGTCGCTCTCGCCAGTGCCTCCCATCTCGCTCTCGTAGGACAGTCGGTATCGAAAGCGTTGTGGTCCGCTTTGATATTTGACGTGGTACAGTTAACGCACATGGGGGGGTGTCCTGTTTTGTGTTTTTGGCAGTCCATCTTTTTGTGTTCCTCCCCACAGTGTGCGCAGACCTCTTTGGTGTTTTCACAATATTTTCGCGTGTGACCATATCCTAGGCAGTTTGTGCATTGTATTAATGGTGACTGGTCGTGGACCACCACTCTCTGGAGTTCAACATGCACTCTTCCGGCCTCCACCATTCTTTTCCATATCATAGGGGACACTTGTAGTATAACGTTCTGCAGGTGAGGGTTTCTTGCTGTTCTGCGTCTTTTGACGGTTATTCTTTGTTCCTCATCTTTGATCCCTGAGAACATTTGCTTGTTCTGCGCCCCTATAAGTTGGATTAAATCCTCATCAGTGTGGATTTGCAGAACGCCCCTCAACATAACCAGCGGATCCTTATATTTTAGGGTTTCCACTGTTAGTGTTTTGTCCCTTAGCAATCTCTCGGTGAGCTCTTTTATTTGTTCTTCTTCTCGGCACCCCACTATCACTTTCTGATCTTTGGTTTTCCGGATAGTATCCAACCGAAGTCCAGTAGTTTTCGGGTCTACTGTCGAGCGTATCCTTTCGTAGATCTCCGAGTTCGTTTCTTGGCTGTTGGACTTTACTACTAGCTTGTGTGTTTTTGGCTTGTATGTGAGGGGGTGATTTGTGCGGTTCTGGTTGTTACTGGTGGTGAATGGTTGTTGCCTTTGCACTGTGTTGCTGTTTGATGCCACGACGTTAGCATACGTCCGCTCGATTCTTTCCTCGATATTTCGGTCTCTTTCATCAGTTTTCTCAATTTGGGTTTCTAGGAGCATTTTAATTTCTTTTAGCTCTTGTTCTCCCATCTTTTCTTTAATTTCTTCGAGCTTCCTTGCGTTTTCCTCGACGTGACAGAGAATCTTCTGCCCTCTTTGATCTTCTAGGATGGCGTCTGGTTTTCTTTTATTTTGTTTTATATTATCCTGGAGTAGTTTGCTTATATCTTCCAGCTTTTTAGTTTCTTTTTCCAGCCGCTTAAGGTGTTCGTCCATTTGATACATTTTGGCTTGCGGTGTGGTGTCTATGTTGTATGTTTTGTTTTTGTCTTTCTCCTTTTCTAGCACCTCCTCGCTCCCCCTTTCCTTTTCCTTCCTCTTATCCTTTCCTTCCTTTGTTTGCGAATCGGCCTCTTTGACTAGTTCGTAGAGTCTTTTTACTGCCGAGGTAACCGCTGCCTTTATTTCGCCTTTGAGATTTCGGGCAGCGTCAAGCTGAAGGAGAGCGCTCTGCTGCACTGCAGCGGCTTCAGTAAGTCTGTTTTTATATTGCTTTTGCTTTTTCAGCCCTTCTGCGCTCTGAGCTATAGCCGCTTCCAGCTCTCCGATGCTTTTTCTCACCGCTGGTGTTAAGGTAGGAGTTTGTGGCTGTACAGGGGCCAGTCCTTCTCTTTCCTCTCTTTCAATCGCTTGGGGTGTCGGGGTGGTGACCTTTGTTGGAGTACGTATACCGAACATTTTTGTTATGTTTTATTTTACGTGTTTGTAGGCTGTAGTGTGTCAGTGTTATAATACAATTAATATAATATGTTTTGTATATTTACAAAAGCATGTAGTTATAAGTTTGTCGATTTTGATAATATTTATAATTTCAATATATAGGTCTTAAAGCTATGGCCTACTCCCAAAAGGGTTTGCAGACTGTCACGAATGGCACCAGTTATATTAAGGGTCTAT
Organism: Pieris brassicae; assembly: GCF_905147105.1. Classification (NCBI taxonomy): domain Eukaryota; kingdom Metazoa; phylum Arthropoda; class Insecta; order Lepidoptera; family Pieridae; genus Pieris; species Pieris brassicae. The sequence continues at coordinate 82,126 of NW_025576206.1, forward strand.
CCCCAATAGGGTGATAGCCGAGTCAGTAAATAAAGAAGAATAGTTTTTTTAAAACAGTTTTTAAAATACTATATAAAACTTACCCTAAGGTCTACTCCCAAAAGGGGTAGTAGCCGAGTCAGTAAATTGTTTTAAAATTTTCAGTACAGTAATTTCAATTTAATAAATAGTATTTGTCAAAAACAGGATTACAATTCTTTAAAACAATTATTATATACTTAATATTAAGGTCTGTCCCCAAAAGGGTGGCAGCCGTCGGTTTGTCAACTTTTTTAAACTTAAACTAAGGTCTGTCCCCAATAGGGTGGCAGCCGTCAACTTATGCTAGTTTCGTCGGTTTATCACAGATTTAAAAAAAAAATTTCCGACTCTATG